>NC_057811.1:94841242-94863837 GCF_018294505.1 Triticum aestivum | reverse complement strand
GATGGCCGGTGCAGCGGCGGGCCGGCGGTGGGGAGTGGTTTCGGGGAGGGCGGGCCGGCCGCGGGCGGCGGGGGCTGGCGGTTCGGCCGGTGGTGGCTGGCGGCTCAGGGGGGGGGGTGGAGTTTGATGATAAACTGGAGGCCCTTGATTTCGTATCCAATGGCTGGAAAATCTAATGACCAGCGATGAAAAAGTCAGTCGACTGACGTGTAGCCTCACCCCACACGTACACATGCACGCACGCAAGACATGCACACATGTAGGCGTGCAACACTGACACGTACACATGCACGCATGCTAGCGTGCAACACTGACACGTACACATGCACTCACAACACACGCACGTACGCACCCATGCATGCAACACTAAAACGTACCCTTGCATGCACGCAACACTCGCACGCCTGCATGCACACAGCACACGACGCAAGACACACGCTCAACCTATACGTGCATGCACCCTTTGTTAAGGACATGGATTGTTACGGGTATTAATCAATCTTATCTGTGGTAAGCAGAACATTGATGTTTGCAGCGGTCTTTATGAATCACAACGTATCGAACGGGCTATCAACATAGTAGGCTTATCTACATGAAAAAGATGACGTCACACTCAATGAACAATCATTGGTTTATGAAATGCCCGCTTCTGACCGCCCTGGCCCACCAAAGGTTCCTCTGCTGTGCGCTGCCTGCGTTGGGTGACTGACATGCAAGCCATGCACCCAAAGAGCCCACACGTCAGTGGAAGAACGGTGCGGTGTCCTAGGTTAGAGTCGAGGGCGCCACTCGCGGCACGCCCAGCTGAACACGCCTCCGTGCCGCATTCAAACGCCTCCATGAAACCCGCCCGTGTGGAAGCCGACAAACCCACTCTCGACACACGTCCGTTCATGACCGGGCCGGCGTTAAATGCAACGCCGGCCGAGCTCCTCCCGTCCGCCGTCTATTTAATCTCCTATTTAAACGAGGCCAAACGCTGGCCAAGAATCGCACACCTCTGCCGCTCCCCTATCTCCTCCACCATTTTGTCCACTCTTACAATGGCTTATGAAGAGTAGTTATTCCGCATCCAAGCCGGCTGGGTAGCCCGCCGGATACGAGCTATGTAGCTTGCTGATCCACCTCCCTCCCCTCGCCCGATGGAGCCAGTTGCCGCCCCAAGCCGGCGCGCGGTTCAGCAACTCGCCGCTCTAGGCCAGCTCGACGAGGAGCGGCGCACGGGCGTCGTTGCTGCCGTCCACGCTGCCGCCTCATACCGTGTCTCCCGTTTCTGTGGCTGAGACTCCCATGCCGGCGGCCGCGCCATGCAAGCAGCGACGGAAGCCGGGTGCGCGGAGAGCGACGAGTCGGTGGCCAGCACCTCCGCGTCCGCCGCCATCATCAAGGAGAAGTAGAACACGGGAGGCCGCCGCCGCTTCGGTCCCATGAAGGCCAGCGTGGAGGTGACGCCGGCGTACACAACAGGTGTCTTGCCGGATCCTTCTGTTGCGAGGACCTTCGTCGACCCCGCATGGGCTCCACGGAAGAGGGGAATGTTAGGATGAACTCGAGCCGGTGCCGGCCATGGCGAAGTAGTGGCCGGTGAGGAACTCGAACCGGTGCCGGCCACCATCATCTTCGGCACCAGGCAATGATATCAGTTGGGCAGTGGGGAAGCGAGCCGTCCTTTGCGCTGAAGCATATACCTCCGGGGCTCCCAGCAGTCCGGTGATCGTGCTGCCGGACATGAGGAACACAAATCGATCGGTGGGCGACCATTTAGGCCAGGTATTATATACCTGTGCTGTCCAGAACTAGCACCGCGTAGTTCATTTGAATGTAATGAAATCTGTCATGTTTGTATGAAAATCCGGTATTTTATATGATTTCCGTCGTTGTTTATATGAAATATCAGTTTGTCTACGTGTTTGCGTGAATTTCGTCCGGTTGGTTGAGTTGCTGTCATAATGTGTGCGGCTACGGTTGGATGGCGTAATTTGCGGGTCACCGGTCGGTCTGCGGGCGGCTCGGGTGGCGTTGTGGGACAAAAAATATAGCTCGTGCGAGCTCGTCTCCAACGTGCGCGCTGGAGGATGCATGACAGCATGAGCACCCGAGCCATTCCTCGTTCCTCGGTGGCAAAGGCACCGGTGGACAAAAGGGTCGCCAATATTTTGGCTACCCCGGGCAAGATCCAAACAGCCCCTCCCAACAGATTCAAATCCCTCGTTCGCCGTGGAATTTTGCCATGTGTTGTTTTCATGGACTAGCAAGATGCCCGTGCATTGCACGGAACATCAAGATGCATTTTTTTACAAACTCCCGCATGCATGCAAGGGATAATTAATGTCCTCCTTTGCTAGTACCACGAGGCAAACACCATTAATATTGCATCGATTAGTGTTAGTGGCCTTGTATATCTACAAATTGTAATTTTGATAGTGGCCCCTTGTATATAAAAATGGAGGGAGAAAGATGAGAGATAAGGTGAGGAGGAGTGGGGCGTGGTGGTGACTGGTGGTCGGACTGGGCGGAGGCATGGGGATGGACGGCGCATTATGTCTAGGTTTGTATCTCTCTCTCACACACCCACGTAGGTGGGGGACATGCACGAAGAGAAGAGGTGCACGCACGACGCACCTACTCCCGTCTCTTTCCCAACCACACCCTCGCGGGTACACGGTGGAGCTCATTTCTGTACGAAAAAGGCAGCCCACGTGGTAATTTGGCATGTGTACTGGTTGTCCACTTGGTGGAGGGAGGATCGTCTACCACGGGTGAACAAACAAATTGCGACTTGACGCGTTATGTTAAATTAAAAAAAGAGGCAAACCATGTGGGGCCTACCTTAGAGGCAAGGCTCTATACACTGGAGTACTTTTGATGTGTCCCGTCAACTCGCAGAACGAGGAGAAGCTTGCTTAGTACACCGTCTCCCCCGCCCACGGGCGCGGTGGCTCGCAGGATGAGGTGAAGCTTGCTTACAAGTAGTAGTAGTAGTAGTAGTAGTACTACTGTACGCCTTTACGCCCGCTCCCTCGCCCACGCGCGCGGTGGCTTGCAGCACGAGGAGAAAATTTTACTACTCCCTCCATTTACTCCTCGTCCCTACTACGTACTTTGGTTAGTACTCCCTCCATTTACTTATACAAGGCCACTATAAAAAAAATACATTTTGCATCTATACAAGGCCACAAATAGTAATCGAGACAAAAGTTACTACTCCCTCCTTTCCAGTTTATGGCTCAATTTCAAAATCTCTCCAACCAAGGTAGACGGTGAGTGGTCGAATTAATTTCGTAGTTTGCACAAGTAATTAGTACGCTCGTTTTTCTCAAGAAGTTATGTTTACCGAGGCATTAATTAGAACGAATGCATGAATGACCACTAAATTTCCATGAACTTGTACATGCATTGGTTAGTTTCCTCTTGACATTGCTTGCGTCGGGTGATATAACGCACCTCGAAATCCAACATGTAATGGTACTACTACTAGTATAGTAGAATTGAGACTTATCAAACGGAAAAAGGAATGTTTTTTAGATGAGCCCTATAAACCCTAGTGGGTACGTACTCCGTAAAAACAGATTTTTGCAAAACTAAGTCGCTCCCTTTCATGAATTCTGTAGTATACTCCTCCGTCGACACTCCCTTTCATGAATTCTGTACTTCCTGTCGCTGACATGTGGTTCATATAGCAACCGGTTCGACATGTCAAGCACCAAATAACAGTGCAGAACAGCAGGGGGACGCACCCCACTCGTACCGGCCCAGTAGTAGTAATGAGCAATGAGACGTCAAATCACAATGCCGCACCTTCCCAGACGGACGAAGCAACCATTATTTCACACTTCGGTTCGCCATCATCTCAAACCACGTAGTATTGCTTCTGCCTCAAGAGGGACAACGCATCGCCTTGGTACATCATGACACGTGGGACCGCATGACAGGCCATGCTCCCCCGCCGATCGCTCGGTAAAATCACCTCATTTTTACTATACTTCCTCCGTATCAGTTTACTACATGGCATGCACGTCGTTCTAGGTTGAGAATTTAACTGGCTATATATGTGATGAACAGCTCTAGACTTTTAAAAAATGAATACTTTTGTACAGTAGTACTATCGATGGATTGCGCCATGGAGCAAAAATTGAAATTAAAAAAAGGTGGTACATATAGAGAGCGCTCGTCGCCAAATTATGCATATAGTACTATTAACAAAGCTAGTACGTGCTTAATTGGGGTGCTAAATTCTATTAAAGAAATACTAGTAGTATGTACATACTAAAGAGTTAAAGTAACGAGAAGAAACATAACATAGTTCTACTGGGGGCTCAGCACAACACACCCCTCAAATTAAACTAAGCACACCTAAAATTAAACTATGCAACTAATCTGGTAGACACTACATTAGAAGTTTAGAACCACCATGAGCAACGACACTGCCACCTTACTCGGAGTCCTCATCCACGTCCTCAACTTCGTCCTTGTCCCTCTTCCTCTTGGCCGATACTTCTTTGCTTGAACCGCACGCTTGGCTGTTGCTCTTCATCCAACCCTTGTAGATATTGAAACAAAGGTAGCCATCCATTGCAGCATAGTGGATGTGGTCTAATCTAGAACATCTGCTGCCTTGTACTCACCGCCGATCGTGGAGATTTGGGACGCCATGGATTTGGGAGGAGGGTTAGGATTAGTGGAACTTCCGTAATGTGAATGGACGGGACGACTAGGAGCGAACCGCTGTAGTATTGAAGGACGTGCGGGGACGAGTAGGAGCGAACTGCCAGCATGCAAACGGCAGGGTAGTGGCTTTCCATTCTCCCATGATACGGGCTTCCGAGAGCCCTTGGATCTGAGATCGAATGGTTGCATGGCGTGATTCTAGACCTATGGGTGAATATCCTATCCTGGAGGGTTATCCTGCAAATTTTCAGCAACTTAGCATGCGACCGTTTGATCTCAGATCCAAGGGCTGCCAGCAGCCCGTATCATGGTCGCGCGTACCACGACTATCGCGTCGCTCGCGCGGTCGCACCCTTGGAGATTTAACACGGTGCGTTAGGATATCTGATGTTGGCATGTCATACATAGTCATCACTTAGTCACTCATACTACAACAAGGTTGGCTATAAGGTTGGCTATAAGTGTAATTTTTTTACTCCTCTCTATCTCTTTCTTCGTACTCCCTCCGTCCCATAATATAAGAACGTTTTTGATACTAGTGTAGTGCCAAAAACGTTCTTATATTATGGGACACAAGGAGTACTAGTATTTATTGCATTTGCCAAGGAGTGACCTCTTCCAATGAAATGGTGTTGCTAAGTTTGCTTCATTTAATTAGCTATAGACTCAAAATTGTCTTTTCACCTAGGTACACGCACTTAGCACCGTTTCTTCCTTGGGTCACCAAACTAGTCTCTCTCTTCTTGATTAACTTGCCACATCAGACTTTATGCCTATGTGGCAAGCTTAAGCACATGTAGGAGCAAGTAAAAGTAAGTACAATAGTGCGCTTTACATGACATTTTTGCATATGTGGAGGAAAGAGAGGCAAGGAAAAAGTGGAGAAGTGGGCTCTCATGCAAGAGCCAGCCTCTACTACATGGTGGAGCATTGGGAGAGGCACCTGTATGGAGGTGGTCAGGAATCGGGAGACTCACGCCGGTCGTAGCGCCGTAGTTAAAATGATAATGGCAAGTTAAATTACGGGGCCCCACCTGTCCAGCAGTAACTCGCTATCAAATCACACAGCCCTACGTTTGCAGCAGCCTACTCCCTCGTCTTCTCGCGTCTCTGTCGAACCGACTAGGCGGAACTGCCCCGCCTACCGCGCAGGAAAAGCCCCGCCCTCAACTTTTAAATACAACTACATCCGCTTAAGAATCCAATGATATACTTTTTGTGACATAGTAACTCATTTTTAGTTAGTCAAATGGATGACCTAGAACTACGTGCAGGCCCTATAAACCGAGATGCCTAAAAATAAAAAAAACCAAGACGAAGAGGGTAGTTAAGCACGTATCTTTTTAGATCTATATAGTCGGGATTCACCAAGGAGCAAAACCAAGTGGTAGGCTGCTCCTGTCGTGTTGGCGTAGCAACTCAAGCAGGGTCAGTCCGCACACGAAATGGCGACACACTTAACAGGACCCCTTTGGCCGACATGTGGCTCATCCACTGTCTTGTTCCACGTGCGACGCACCAAATTACAGTTCGGAGCAGCGGTTGGAATTGGAGGCACCCCGGTCGTAGCGCCGCAGTAGTAGAAAATGAGCGATGAGGGGTCAAATCACAAAGCCCCACCTTTCCCGCATTAAGCTGGACGGACGAAGCAACCATCATTTCACTCTAGGGCGCGAGAGCATAAAGAAAAGAGAAAACAATGATGCGTGCGGCAGCTACCTAGGGCACCCTAGGGTAGGGGTCTCCACTACATATCCTTTTTTTGAAAGCGCCTCCACTACAAATCGGCTTCTCCCTCGTCCTCTTGAAGAAAATCGATGATGAGTGCGGCAGTAGGGTTTGTAGGAGTACTACGGCGTGTGAGGCCACGTCGTAGTAAACGGGTTTGAGTCGACGCCTTAAATATGTGTGGGCTGCTTGGTTTTGCGGGAACGAGGCAGCATTTTGGGTTCGGTGACCAGTGGAGATATAGTACGTACAAAAAATTGTGGATGTAGGTTCGACCGAAAGGCAATGATGCATGGGCCCTGCATTTTGATATACCCGGGGCCGCGTGAAATTTACTACTCTACTCAAAACTAGTAAGGTACACATGTATTGAACGCATGAGATTTTGAAACCAAATTACGAATAAATACACACTATAGCATGTAAAGCTTTGAGTCATATATGCATGATGTAGATGTTCGTTTAGTTCTTATAGTTCATCTCATTCAAAATCAATTAGTTTTATAAAAATGTTAAGATTCATGGGGTTGCACATTGTAAATCATAAAGTAAAATAATAATAATGGCAATTCATTTAGAAAAAAAATCAATTATGACACAGAAGATTCTAGACCAAAGGAGAAGTGCTTGTGTTTTGAGGTTTGTGCATTATGCTTAAGTTCAACCATGGAGTCTTCTAAATTGTACATGTGGCAGATCTGGTGGAATGTTGATGATATCCAACGGCCAGTAGTGCTCGGATTTGCCTATCTCTGCACTGTCGGGTTAGCTTCATCCAGCGACCAGCTTTCAAAGTTATTGGCACACTATATAGTTCTTGTGCCATAGTTGCATGTTTTGGAAAAAAGCTACTAGTGGGTTGTACTATCTATTTAGGAATAGAAGATGTATACATGGAAGTTGTAGGGAAAGAGATGACATGGAGCATCTCAATTCCTATGAGTAGGGATTGGAAAAGAGATGTCATTTGGTTCACATCATAGGAACTTTTCTATTGAATCTAGAGATGACATGTATCTCAATTCCTATGAGGAGGGATTAGAAAAGAGATGTAATTTGGTTCATATCATAGGAACTTTTCTATCATAGGAATCCATTCATATGAACCAAGTGGCTCTAAAGCTATAGAAATGATATCATGTTTATTTCCTTTGAAATGTGGAGTATATGAATCTATTCCTATGAACCAATTGGCTCTAAAGGAAAAAATCCTATAAAAATCATATCATATAGAGTTCCTATGATATTCCTCGACACTAAAGGATGCTTGAAATTGCTGCGGGTGATACGATGGTCTTTCTTTGTAGACTCCTCACCCATCTTTATAGTTACCTCTCGAAGATGAATGAAATGATATATACATGGTATTCTACATGTGCAATTTGGTACACGAAAACTCGGTAAAAGTTTGCGAGGTTTGAATTTTCAATAAAGCTATATGCACTGCATTTCGGAACGGAGGGAGCATACGGCAGTTGCTAACACTCACGTGGAAGATTTGTGTGTAGGAGGAGTGGCTGTTCTGTTAAATGACATGGCAAAACTGACACTGTCGGATGCCGATCTAATGGTTCTTACGGTGTTCGTCAGGAAAAGGCTTGTGGCGAACGTTTGTCGAATAATGATTTACGAACACATTAATTGCATTGATACGTGCCCCCCTCTCTCTCACGCACACGCACCCTCACGAGTCACGACTCTCCCGAGTCCTCTCGCAGACTCGCACGTTGCACCCACTGTCTATCTGCAGGTAGACGTCACGCACATATGTGCTCTTCACACCCTACCCTCAGAACTTCTAAAAAACAAAAGACGGCGCGCACATATTATTTTAGCTCACACGTCACACACTTATACTATTACTCTTGCGGCGAACGTTCTTTGGGCATAGTATATTGTACTCTCACGAAGACAAGCGGTGCACGCACGCACTAGTTCTCTCACACCCACTCGCCGGTACACGTAGGAGCGCATTTTTTTGAAGCTGGTACAACAAAATCACTCCACTATATATAAAAGCAGGAGCCTTAGCGCTTGCTTTACTAGGGCTCCTCTCGTTCACTCTCTCATGCTCTCTAGATCTAAGCAACACATAGGCGGCAACACTCTCTCTCAGCTCATGGCTGGTCACAAATCCGGCCGGACAACCTCGACTGGGGCAGGGGTGTAGGTGCATTGTTCACGCTGTCGTCGGCGGCGAGGTAGGAGACCAACGGCTGCCCGCGCGTCCCGATCGGCGGCCGTGCCGTTCTCTCTAAGAGAGCGCCGGCTCGGGAGGGCCTCCGACCCCTTCTTTCTCCCTGCGGTATTGTGGCCAAGATGCGGCCTCCCGACGCCGTCTTTGCCACATGCCGACGACCCTCAGGTATATATTCCTTCGAAACCTGCCTTGCTCTACTGCCCCAGCTCCCTTCGTGTGGATCCTTTTCTACTTCCGTCCGCTGTTCCAAAGCCACCTAGACTTCTACTATTATTAGAAGTAAAGCTAGTTCATACAGTCGACTCAAAGCGTTGGTTCAAACAGGGAAGAAAGTGGGAAAGCTGTAGCATGAATCTAGGACTTGGTTCTAAGAGGAAATGGGGGAAAGTAGTAATATCTGTCACTGTTTAAATAACTGTATTTCGTATTTGCGCACACAGGAATGTCTGTCTCCGTATCGTTTCTATCCGTGCAATAAAAGCACACACCTCAGTTTTAGTACAACTGTGCAAAATGAGATGGCTATCCCTCGTTGCCGTCGTCTAACCTCCCGTCTTCAAGGTATCCCTACATTGGTACTAGTAACTAAGGTAGAATGACCAACGCAATCTAGAAGAAGCTGACTCACACATTTTACTTCCTGATTGCAGTGTAGGGATGAGCGAAAACAACTGCATCCTAGTCCGGAATGCACTTTCTACCAGTTCATCCATGGACCGAGGACTAGCTGGCACGGCTGCACGGCGGTTTTTTGGACAGGTGCGCGGACAAGAGGCATTGTGGTCTGCTTATTTCTTCAAATAGCGGTGCTTAAATTTAGTGGAATGCACAAGCATTTCAGCTGGTCAGTACACTGCATGGTTCAGTTCAGCATTCCAGCTGAGACCACAATTATAATTGGTTACTGGAATGAGAGAACCTAACCCTGAATGGTGGCAACAAGAAAACACCAGAGTGAACTCCAGGAAATTTAAGCCTGCCGGGAGGCCCTTTGCACAGAGAAGCCTTTCTTGTTTTTTCCTGATTTGTAAACCTTCTCACAACTTTGTCTTTTGCTGTGAACTAGTATATGTTTGTTATGTTCTATGAATCATTAGGATGTATAAAATTGCTTAACTTATGCTTTTCAAGTGTTTTATGAAGACGAGTTTAATGTGAGTGTTCCACATGAGCGCCGGACTAGCGTGTGAACGTTTGGAATTTATTACATTGTGGCCTCAATTAACTGCATGAACCACTGTAACAAGATACATAGTTGATTATATTTCAGACAGCAGATTTTTGATTGTTAGCTGGTCGATAGCCTAGTGTTGAAGCGAGCTAAGCCAATGTGTCATGTTTTGCACAACTGCTTACAAGTGGGGTAGCACCAACAGTGTTTACAAGTACTTATGTATACGTCGGCGCACGGTTCTCGAACGAGTGATCTATTTCATCAAAACACACACTGCTCGTATGATAAACCATGACAACTTATGTCTTACCATGCCATATTCATGAAAAAACTAGTGAGGACGCATCTGTTTCGGCAACAATTACGATGGTTCTCACATGATTCACGGGCACACAAAGTAGCAGCAGTTCCCATAGACGGATTCAAACAGAGTACTAGCCCCAGAGGGGTCGATAACAGGCAAGGTTTGGATAATTAGACACAATCCAAACTACTATTAAACACTAGCCGGGGCAACTATTTCATGCCTCGATCTAATTTGGGCTGGACACAAGACGGACCTTGCCATGAACATCATCGAGGACGTCCCGCAGCAGCTCAATCCTGTGAACCTTCATGAAGATAACCTTGTGGCCTTGCCACTGATAAACTTGTTTGTGGAGGCATGCCATGTCATCTTCCTGCGTAAGCTTGACAAGAACAGTATGCCTCACAAATGAAGGAGTAGCTTTGAACTTCTTGTGCTTCAGTACACCCTGGACAACACGCCTGACAACAGTGAGGCTGGAATACAACTCTTCATTGGTATAACCGCAAATGGCTTCCAGGATCCAACAGCCTAAGAACTCTGTTTTCCCAGTGCGTATATTCAGATCGTCCGCCTCATAGCGAGTGACATGTACAACCACACAATCCTTGTCTGCATCAGGGCTCTAATTGAAACAGAAACAAATTCTGAATTACTTTTTAGTATAAGAAACACAAGTTATTTAAACCACTATGTATAGCATGGCATTGAAGCTAATAAAATTTTGCATTATTAATCACCACATACTTCCTTTTCTAAAAAAAATCACCACATACGTAGATGAAAAACCACAGTCTAGATCGGCAAAGAAGGAAATCACCTTGGGAAGCTCAGCGGGGGGGGGGGACACATCCTCGAAGGGGGAAAACTGCTCCTGCAGTGCCACGGGGGCTGTAACCTCAAACGGGGCGTTGACCATCTCAGTAGTGGCCGTGACCGTATCTGGGGTCAGCTCGGTGGTTGCCTCCATCTTCTTGGAGCTCTCTGTCTCATGGGGATCAGCCTCCCGCGTCTGCTCCAATATCGGCAGATCTTTGCCTGGTTCTCCTTGGTCCATCATTAAACTGAGGAATACTAAGAGACCACTGAAAGGAAAAGACAATCGCAATGACAATGAAACAAAAAAGAGAGTGAGGATCGGTTACTGCTTTTCAAAAGTTCGTTTTTTTCTCTGAACGAAAATATACCAACATCACGGATCCACTTACCTTCCCTTCGTTCGGAGAGAAGAACAGTGGCAGATGCGAGTGTTGCCTTTCTTGAAGACAGTGAGGGAGAAGGATAGTCCGAGGGAGAAGGGGATTCAGCGAAGAGTGAAATGATGGTTTCTTCGTCCGTCAAACTTAGACTGCGGGAGGTGGGGTTTTGTGATACGACGGCTCGTTACTGCCTCGCTACGACCGGGGTGACTCTCCGCCTGCATACTGCCTTCTAATTTGGTGGATGGCATTTGGGCCCGCGCGCTGCATGGCCCGCATGTCGGTGAACAAAAGTATAACGACATTCAGTAGAGGGAGACGTTTCAATGACCTAGGAGGAGCCAGAAGCGGTAGAGTGTCTCCACTGTACTAGTAGTAATTGTTTTTCTGGGTAGCTGTAGAGTGTCTCCACTGTACTAGTAGTAATTTTTTTTCTGGGCCCAAGACAAAACGTCCCATCCACACTAGTAAATAGTAAAATCAATTCAAAAGCCCATCCACACTGGGTGCTCTTCTTCCTCCTCGCTCCCACCCACCTCACGTCAGCCCGCTCCACTCGTACCCCCAAATTCCTCACCTCACTCCTACAGAAAACCCCAGCTCCCCTTCTTCCTCACTCCTACAGAAAACCCCCAGCTCCCCTTCTTCTTCGCTCGCACTACAACTAGGCTCGTCATTCGTTACTCTGCTCAAATCCGTGAGCACGACGCGACGCCCTCGAGGAAAATGGAGTCGGCTGACCCCAGCGCCAAGAAGATGAGGCTCCCACCTGCGGCGATGCCTGTTGTAGATCCCGCACCCGGCAGTGAGGGGAGAAGCGGCGACCCCGCCCCCTCCGGATCCCAGGAACCCGTAGAATCTCGGGTGGACCGCATCAGCGATCTCCCGGACGCCGTCCTTGGGGAGATCATCTCGCTTCTCACCACCAAGGATTGCTGCCGCACCCAAGTCCTCTCAATTCGGTGGCGCCCTCTATGGCGCGTCGTGCCCCTTAATCTCGACTGTTGTCAGCTATCTCTCTTCAATGATTTTGAAATCCCCAGAGCCATCATCTCCTCCCACCAGGGCTCCGTTCAAAGCCTCTGCATCCCGTCATGCTACCTGAGCAAGCATACCATGCCCTGCACGGTGGACGCCTGGCTGAAATCCCCTGAATTCACAGAACTACAGCTGCTTGAGTTCTACTATTCCCCTGGAAATCACATACCACATACCGAACGCCATGAACTTGTGCCCTCAGCACCGATGTCCATCTCGCGGTTTTTGTCCTCTCTTCACACCGCCACCTTTGCGCTGTGCTACCTACCAGACAATCTGGTACTAAACCTTCAACTCCCATTTCTCAAGAAACTTTCAGTTGTGCGGGTTCGTATATCGGAGGCCTCATTGCACAACATCATCCACTCCAGTTGCCCTGCGCTGGAGTGCTTGGTGCTTGTTTTCACAGTTAGAATCGGTTGTCTCCAAATAAAGTCGCCTAACCTTGTAAGAATTGGAATTTCTTTTGACGGAAGGCAGCTCATCATCCAAGATGCCCCTTCACTTCAAAGGTTGATCCTTGATTCTAGTTATTCACCGTTGCAAATAACCGTCTCTCTGCGCCTAAACTGGAGACCTTGGGTGTAATACATGATCTCTGTGCTCATTTCAATATGGTGTTTGGCTCCACAGTTCTTCAGGTACTTTATATTATCATCTACACTTGTAACCATAAGCTGCATTTTAAATTTCTGCGCATAATTTATATATCATCTTGGAGTACACATTTTGTACTAATATTATGTTCTATGCTCAATGAATAGTTTCTCCATGGATGGCCTATCAATGGTGCTGGATTCTGTCAAGATCTTATTTATCCAAATGAATAGTTTTGATCTGAACAAGATTATTGGCTTGCTGCAATGCCTTCCATGTCTGGAGAAGTTGTATATAAAGGTGATAATTTCACGCACATTGGAAGCCCGCATATAGTATACTAGAATTAACCGTTCAGCTGTTGCTCTTTCGACACTCTTCTTTTAGACCTTAACTGTTTTCAATCTTCATGTCTATTTAGGCAACAGGACGGGTAAGAAAGTTATAACCAATCGGTGGATTCGTAAGCATTGGGATTTTCTCACTTCTCATGAGATTCGATTGAAGACAATAACGCTAGAACGATATGTAGCCAACCGTGCAAACACAAGATTTGTCACATTCTACCTGCTGAATGCGAGGTTACTATTGTCCATCAGGCTTAAGTTTATCAGCAGCATGGTTTTGACGGATGGGTATGTCGAAGAGCAAAAAAAGAGTTTCAGGTGGGCAAAAGAGCTTCTGAACGTGCCGGGCTTCTATTTACAACATATTGTGGTCATTATCCAGTAAATTTTACGACGCAGGTTGTTCATTCTATGGACCTGACCGATCCATTTGACTGTGACTGCCGAAAACACTGCTGGAGTTAGATGTTGTTGCCCTTTTCAATCTGTTTTTTTTGTAAACCTGATGAACAATTAACCCTCGTGCTTTTGTACAGTTTGTAAGCTGGAGTTAGATGTTCCTGCCCTTTTCAACTCGGCTGTGACTGTCATATTTTCTTTGAAACAAGGCAAATGGCTTGCCATTCGTTTAATTTAGAGTGAAATATTGTAACAAATCCCAACCAAGGGAAATAACATCACTCTCGCCGGCTGCTTGAGCTCACTGTGCATTACGGAAGCCAAGTGATTAGCCCCCACTAGCACCCACAAACTTATTTCGAACTAGCACATCAAATGGGTTGTAAATTTTCATAGGAAAGGCTAGATGACCGTGACAGATTTGGATTCTGACATTTGGGACCCGCGAGGAAATAGCCTATCCAAGGTGGTGTCGACTTACTAGCCAGTCAACAAACGATTCTGCCTACCAGCCGCTGGATTGACATCCAACATCTGTCGTGTATCTTCTATCGCTTGTCTTCTTCTTCCTCCAGCCGCCCAAACCAAACCACCCCGTCGGCTCCCGCCTGCTCCCGCCTCCCATGGCTGGCTGCGCCTCCGCCGCCCTACCATCCGTACCCTCCAACGTTGGCCAGTCCCTCCCTCTATTCCCCCACACGTCCTGTTATTCTCCGGCGACGTCAGCCCCAACACGCACCCGCGCCTGAACCAGTCAAACCTTGTACTCCCCTCCGCCTGCGACTGGACCGGCGCATCTTCAATGGCTCCTGTTTGTTCCGTCCGAGGCCTCGCCGTCGTCCTCCGCCTTGCGGCCTTGGTTCGCTCGCCGTGTGCGGTGCGCCGCCCTCTTGCGTTGTCAACATCGTCAACAACCGAGAGGAACAACGAGATGACTGTACATGGAGAGGATGACAGTAGGGACCCACCAGCGTCATGGAAGTACGCAAGCAAGTGCCTCTATAGTACAAGCCCAAAAATATGGTTCCTCCTAATGGTTGGACATGTGGGGCTCACGCCATTGTCAACATAGTCAATAAACGAGAGAATTACACTACGAGCGGCAGACACCAGGGACCCAGCAAGTCGCGCAGTTTTTTTGAGGAACAAGCAGTTGTTATTTATACTAGTTTTAGGGACGGATCAGGGTAACAACGGGGCTGTGCGGGGGCTGTGGCCCGTCTAGCTAGGGTTTTATTTATGTTTACCACATCATGAGCCCAGTTGTGTTGTTTTCTTGCTGAAAATGGCTAGCCCAGTTCTATTTTTTTTAAAGAAATACCCAAACAAGGCCTACTTGCTTTATCGGCCCTGATGGGCTGCAAATCTTTCAAGACGAGGAGAGTTTCATTCGGTTTGCCGAGAAATGGGCTGTACATTTTTAAAACACATCAAACCAGGAATTAGTTTCAATTTTTTTATTACAAGATCTTAAATTCCATTGATTTTTATGCGTGGACAATTATTTGCATTTTATATTTATATAAATTATTTTTCAAATAGTTTGAATGTGAATCGATATTTTTGGATTAAAACAGTTAACCGCACCGAAATATGCAAAATTTCGTATACTTTTTAACCGTGGCCACAATATGGGGTGTAATGCTAACAAAAAGAAGATGGGCTCCAAAAAAATTCTTAAGAATTAGCAAATGGGCCGTACATTATTAGAAATAATGGCAGATGGGTTGTATGCTATTTTCCACAGATTTGAGGCTGACTTGTGCGCCTACTACAGGTTGGCGCGTATGCTTTTATAAAAAAAAGGTTGATGCACACGCAACGCCCTGTCAACTTAGTCAACACACGAGAGTAGTGACTGTTGGATGTCCATCCAACGGCTGTCGTGCTTCTTCAATCTCTGTTCTTCATGCTCCAGCCGCTCAAACAAGCGCTGGCGGGACTGCCTGCTCCCTCCTCCCGCGGCCGGCTATGCTGCCGTGCAGGCCTCACGGCCCCACCGTACTCCCATCGCTGGCCTAGCCATCCCTCTACTCACCAACACATGTTGTTATTCTCCGGCGACGGCAGACGAACCAGTAAACCCTCGTACTCCTCCGCGTGGGAAACAACTGCCGAGTATTCCCTGGCTCCGTGTTGTTCCCTTCCTAGGTCTCGACGTCGTCCACCGCCCTGGTGCTCTCGGCGCGGCCTGGTCAACATGGCCAATGAACGACATCCATCGGAAGTGGACTGTACGTGGAGAGGCTGACAGCTGGGTCCACGGCCGCACGCAAGGAAATGCCTCCTTATTACGTGCAAAATAATGATTCCTCCACCTGACAGCTAGGACCCATAGGAAGGGCCTCTATATTTCATGAAAAAACGTTCCCCCCGCTGACAGGTCGGACCCACCAGCTATATCTTCGCACGCAAGGAAGTGCCTCCTTATTACGCCCAAAAAAATGAATACCCCCTGCTAGCTGGGACCCACCATATTGTTGGGCTGACTTGTGGGCCTACTAAGTTGACGGGGACGGAGGGCTTTGTCAACTTAGGCAATACTCCAGTGACCGTATGATGTCCATCCAACGGCCATAGTGCTTCTTCAACCTTTGGTCTTCTTGCTCCAGCTGCGCAAAGCAGCGCTGGTCGTGCCGCCTGCTCCTGCCTCCCGTGGCCGGCTGTGCTACTGCGGAGGCCTCACCGCCCCCATACTACTCCCACCACTGGCCAGGCCATCCCTCCACTCACCCACACCCCCTGTTATTCTGCGGCGACGGCAGCCTCACCAGTGAACGCTCGTACTCGTCTTCGCGTGGGCATCCACTGCCGCGTCTTGCCCAGCTCCGCGTCGTCCCCTTCCTAGGCCTCGCCGTCGTCGACCGCCGTGGTGCTCTCGGCACGGCGTGGTCAATGTGGTCAACGACCGACTTCCATCGGAAGAGTACTTTACGTGGAGAGGCTGACAGCTGGGTCCACGGCAGCCGCAAGGAAGTGCCTCCTTATTACGCGGAAAATAATTATTCCTCCACCTGACAGCGGGGACCCACCGGACGGGCCACCAGTATTTTGCAAAAACATCGTTTCCCCCTGACTGCTGGGACCCACCGGACGGGCCACCGTATTTCGCAAAAAAAACGTTCCCCCCGCTGTCAGCTCGGATCCACCGGAAGTGCCTCCTTATTACGCACAAAAAAATGAATACTCCCCCGGCTAGCTGGGACCCACCTTGGTGGGAGGCTGACTTGTGGGCCTACTAAGTTGACGGGGATGAAGGGCTTTGTCAACTTAGTCAATATGAACGATTCTAGCTCCAGTGACCGTACGATGTCCATCTAACAGCCGTAGTGCTTCTTCAACCTCTGGTCTTCTTGCTCCAGCCGCCCAAAGCAGCGCCGGTCGTGCCGCATGCTCCTGCCTGCCGTGGCCGGCTGTGCTGCCGCAGAGGCCTCACTGCCCCCTACTATTCCCACCGCTGGCCAGGCCCTGCGGCGACGGCAGCCTCACACCGCAGCCGAACCAGTGAACCCTCGTACTCCTCTCCGCGCGGGCTTCTGCTGCCGCATCTTCCCCGGCTCCGCGTAGTCCCCTTCCTAGGCCTCGCCGTCGTCCACCGCCGTGGTGCTCTCCGCGCGGCGTGGTCAACGTGGTCCAGGAACGACTTCTATCGGAAGAGTACTGTACGTGGAGAGGCTGACAGCTGGGTCCCGGCCACAGCCCAGTTTTTTTGTGATTTGCCAAGTAAGTCGCTTTGTCAGGCCTGTTGGGCTGCAAATCTTTCAAGACGAGGAGAGCTTTCATTCGGCTGGTCGAGAAAATGACCCATCAGTAATGAGAAATGGGCTGTACATTTTTAAAACACATCAAACCGGCAATTAGTTTCAAATATCTTTTTTTTTCATTTCAAGATTTTAATTACACTAATTTTTGTGCGTGGAGAATTTGTTGGATTTTATACTGATATACATTTATTTTTAAAATCAGTTTGAATGTGAGTCGAAATTTCGGGATTAAAAACAGTTCGGACCGCACCGAAATATGCAAAATTTCGTATAATTTTTTAACTGTGGCCACAATATGGGCTGTAATGCTAACAAAAAGAATATGGGCTCCAAAAAAAACCTTAAGAATTAGCAAATGGGCTGTAAATTAGTAGAAATAATGGCAGATAGCTGTATGCTATTTTCCACAGATTTGAGGCTTTCCTAAAAAAAAGGTTGACGCACAAGCACTGACTGTTGGATGTCCATCCAACGGCCGTCGTGCTTCTTCAATCTCTGCTCTTCCTGCTCCAGCCGCTCAAACAAGCGCCGGCGGGACTGCCTGCTCCCTCCTCCCCGCGGCCGGTTGTGCTGCCGCGCAGGCCTCACCGCCCCATCGTACTCCCATCGCTGGCCTAGCCATCCCTCTACTCACCCACACCTGCTGTTATTCTCCGGCCACGGCAGACGAACCAGTAAACCCTCGTACAGTCGCACTCCCCTCCGTGTGGGAAACAACTGCCGAGTCTTCCCTGCCTCCGTGTCGTCCCCTTCCTAGGCCTCGCCGTCGTCCACTGCCGTGGTGCTCTCAGCGCGGCGTGGTCAATGTGGTCAACGACCGACTTCCATCGGAAGAGTACTGTGCGTGGAGACGCTGACAGCTGGGTCCACGGCCGCGGCAAGGAAGTGCCTCCTTATTACGCGCAAAATAATTATTCCTCCACCTGACAGGGGGGACCCACCGGACAGGCCACCATATTTCGCGAAAAAATGTTTCCCCCCTGACTGCTGGGACCCACCAGCTACACCTTCGCACACAAGGAAGTGTGTCCGGGCAAAAAAAACAAAGTGATTCGCCCCCCTGACTGCTGGGACCCACCAGCTACATCTTCGCACGCAAGGAAGTGCCTGACAGTTGGGACCCACCTGGTCGAAGCGTACGTAGTGTTGTCATTCTGATCGCGAACGGGTACGTACATATATACTGGTGGATGTAGAGGCGCGCACGTGTCGTAGTAGAGGCGCGCACGTAGCATGTACACGTACGTACTGCGGCCAGGGTGCAAGAAAGAAAATACGGCCACGTATGTGTACATACGGGCGGGGTCTCGAACGCCTACTCGCGCATACGTACGGCGAGGGCTCGTTGACATGGCTGGGTCGGAACGGAGAAACAGCGTCGTCGTCGTGTTCATGTGGAGGCAACGGAATGCGTCGTGTTCATGGGGAGGCAACGGAATGCGTCGTCTTCATCGGGAGGCAACGGAACGCGTGGGAGCCATCCAGCTGGGTTGGAATGGAATGCGTGGTCGTGTTCATCGGGAGGGCTTGGACGGAACAGGCGATGGAAACGAGGCCTGGCGTACCGCAGAATGGAGGAAACGGCCTTGTGTTCGACCGGCCACGTTCGAAACGGGATCCTGTTCATCGGGAGGGGTCTGGCGTACCGCAAAACGGACGAAACAGACCTCCTACGGTCGAAACGGGGGTCCTGTTGATCGGGAGGGGTGTGGCGTACCGCAAAACGGACGAAACGGACCTCCTACGATTGAAACGGGGGTCTTGTTGATCGGGAGGGGTGTGGCGTACCGCAAAACGGACGAAACGGACCTCCTACGGTCGAAACGGGGGTCATGTTCATCGCGAGGGGTGTGGCGTACTGCAAAACGGGACTCCACGGGATACTGTTCATCTCGACCGTCGACCTCCTCCAGCCTCCACGGGCTACCGTCGACCTCCTCCAGCCTCCACGGGCTCCTGTTCATCCAGCCTCCACCGTGCGCTACTCCACCGGCTGCTGTTCAACAACCCCTCCACGGGCACCCCTCCACCGTCTACTGTTCATCCAGCCCTCCACACCACGGGGTCCTATTCAACCACCCCTCCATGGCACCCCTCCACCGTCTACTGTTCATCGAGCCCTCCACACCACGGGGTCCTGTTCAACCACCCCCCACGGGCACCCCTCCACCGTCTACTGTTCATCCAGCCCTCCACCACACCATGGGGTCCTGTTCATCCAGAGGCAACACCACCGCTCACTGTTCATCCACCCCCCCGCAACGCTGACTGTTCATCCCAGAGGCAGCATCGATCGGCTTCAGTTAACAGCCATCGATCGATCGCTCGGGTTCAGTAACGCGTAGCCTGCAGTGCAATCGCTCGGGTTCAGTTAGAGCCCAATGCCTCGCTCGGGTTCAGTTAGAGCCAACGCCTCACACACACGCGCGTACGTGTACGAGAGAAACGCGCATCGCTCGGCCCCCGACCTCCCACCGTAACCGGGAACTCCCCGAAATTTTCTTCGCCCTCGCTTCTACCACGGTTTTTTCCATCATGGACGGCCCAAAGAATGTCATGCAGCTGCGTCTCCGGCCCGCCGAGGACGAAAAGCCCATTTTCTGTCATGATTTCTTGTCATAGAAGTAGGAGCCCACCACATCTATGATGATACCGGGTTTTGTCACAATTATCGTCATAGAAGTGTCATATGTATGACAGAAAAAAAATTCATTCGGCCCAAAATGTCAAGGATGTGTCTTTTTTTGTAGTGATAGTTGACTGCGGGCAGTCGACTGTGGTCTGAGAGTCGGAATTTTCTCACTCGGCCTGGGCGCACCATGTCGAGTGGAACCTAAACTAGTGGGGGCACGCTAAGTGCACCCACTGGGTGTAGTCCCCGAGACCATAGTTGACTGCGGGCAATCGACTGGGGTGTGAGAATCAGAATTTTCTCACTCGACCTGGATGAACCAGGTCGAGTGGAACCTAAACCAGTGGGGGTACGCTAAGTGCACCCACTGGGTGTAGTCCCCGAGACTGTGGTCGACTGCGGGCAGTCGATTATGGTCTGAGAATGATCTTCTTCTTCATCATTTTTTTTACACTCGGCCTGAACAGACCATGTCAAGTGGAAACTGAACCAGTGGGGCACGCTAAGTGCACCCACTGGGTGTAGTCCCCGAGACTACTGTTGGATGTTTGATTCGGCAGTAGTCTTAGAACTTGTTGAGTTTATCACTCTATTGTTCTGAAGTAACCAATCTTTTCACCTGCCGGCTGGCTGTCCTTTGATTACAGAAATCCTGTGAACTTGGAGCTTGTTTTGCTGACCTGGAGTAGAAGCAGATTCAGCTCAATCTCGATCTGGAGCTAGCCAAGACGAACTTGCAGAAGGTCAAGGATGAAGCTACTGGTATGAAAAATTTGTCGACTGCTCAGTTGCTGAACCGGGTGTTATTTTATTTTTCTGAACCGAGTGTTATTTCTTTCAAAAACAATGAACCAAGCTCTGGCGAAGAAGGATCTGGGCCTTGCAGCCGCGCAGAAAGCAGCCGACGAGAAAACTGCACTCGCTGACCAGAAGCTGGCTTCAATCGGCAAACTGGAGGAAGAGAATGCCAAGCTGAAAACTTCCCTTGATGAAGCCAACAAGGAGGCGACTCGTCTGAAGAAGGACAAGAAGAATATGACCAAAAAGATGGAAGGCATTGCTCCTAAGCGGGACGACCTGGAGAACTATCTGGGAGGGATTGCCAAGAAGTTGTTCATCATGCTTGAAGGTTCTTTCCTTTGTCCGACTGACTTGTTGCTGTTGGCTCGATATATAACCGTTGGCTCATCGTTGTATTGTGTGTGCAAAATTTTGTGAGAACTTCGAGGAAGAAACAGGGGGAGTTGAGACAAGCTTGGACCCCATCCTCTCCCCTGTAAAGGACGAAGCTGCCATGAACGTGCTCTGACTGGAATCCCGTGTCGCTCGTGTTGTCGACTACCTTGCTCGACTTAAAGTCGCGATGTCGCGGATCGACACAACGCTCTGGCCAAGGGCGACGCTCCAAAATGACCTCGAATCTCTGATGGCTTGACTTAATGAGGTTCCTGGTCGAGTGCAGGAATGGAAAAAATCTTCTGCTCGGTGCGGTGCTGATGTGGCTCTGTCTCTGGTTCGTGTCCACTACAAGGAAGCGCGAGAAGAGAAGCTAGCAGCAATCAAGGTCGCCAATACCAAAAGGCAGGACTTCCAATCCTTCAGGGAAACCTTCATTGCTGTCGCCACTTGGATTGCTGACGGGATCGACCTGGACGATTTCGTCTAGCCCGCTAGCCCACCTCCTGCGGAGTGAACAAACTTTATGCCTCACCTTAAATTTGCCTCGGAATGCTGAGTGATTTTGTAACCGTTAAACTCATTCGGGCCTGATTCCCGAGTACTTTGATCCGTGGTCTGGAACTTTAGGATTTTATCTGAACTTGGTTTATCCCTGAATATGCTTGTGTTTCCCTTCAAGTGGAACTTGTTCTTCACTCACAAAAGTCTTTGTACTTGTGATGCAGCTCTGAGGAGAAGGTAATAGTCGACTTGCACCTCGTCATCCTTATGGATCAGGATGGAGCGCACATTGTACTTATGGCGCAGCTCTGAGGAGAGGGTCACAGTCGACCTGCACCTCGTCGTCCTTGCGGATCAGGATAGAGCGCACATTGTGCTAATGGCGCAGCAATGAGGAGAGGGTCACAGTCGACCTGCAGCTCGTCATCCTTGGGGATCAGGATGGAGCGTACATTGTACTTATGGCGCAGCTCTAAGGAGAAGGTCACAGTCGACCTGCACCTCGTCGTCCTTGCTGATCAGGACGGAGCGCACATTGTACTTATGGCGCAGCTATGAGGAGAAGGTCACAGTCGTCCTGCCCCTCGTCGTCCTTGCTGATCAGGACGGAATGTGCGGCCAAGTCCCCGAGCGAGAAGATCGGTTCTCACTTGGAACGTGTTTTATACTTAGGTGAGTACTGGACTGCAGCTAAGCCCCCAAGTGTGAGGGTTTCTCACCACTCGGTAGGATTTTTCGAACTTAGGCGAGTACTGGACTGCAACTAAGCCCCCGAGTGAGAGGGTTGCTCACCACTCGGTAGGATTTTTTGAACTTAGGCGGGTACTGGACTGCAGCTAAGCCCCCGTGTGGGAGGGTTGCT
>NC_057811.1:94788719-94840383 GCF_018294505.1 Triticum aestivum | reverse complement strand
AGGTGAGTACTGGACTGCAACTAAGCCTCCGAGTGGGAGGGTTGCTCACCACTCGGTAGGATTTTTCAAACTTAGGCGAGTACTGGACTGCAGCTAAGCCTCCGAGTGGGAGGGTTGCTCACCACTCGGTAGGATTTTTCAAACTTAGGCGAGTACTGGACTGTAGCTAAGCCTCCGAGTGGGAGGGTTGCTCACCACTCGGTAGGATTTTTCAAACTTAGGCGAGTACTAGACTGCAGCTAAGCCTCCGAGTGGGAGGGTTGCACACCACTCGGTAGGATTTTTCAAACTTAGACGAGTACTGGACTGCAGCTAAGCCTCCGAGTGAGAGGGTTGCTCACCACTTGGTAGGATTTTTTAAACTTAGGCGAAACAGATTCGCAGCTAAGCCTCTGAATGAGAGGCTTGCTCATCACTCAGTAGGATTTTCTTTTTTGAAACTTAGGCGAAACGGATTCGCAGCTAAGCTAAGGCACCCACTGGGGATTTAGGACACATAGAAAAAAGAACAACAATCATTTAGGAGACTGTTAAACTGTGTCTTTGATAATCAAACTAGATGGTATTTCTTATTACATCTCAACAGTCTGAATGCATAAGTATAAAAGGGGCGGAGCAGCTCCGCATTCCAAGTGTGTGGCTCTTCTTTATTGTGCTCAACATTGTAGAGGTGATATGCTCCGTTGTGGAGCACTTTGGTGATAATGAAGGGGCCTTCCCAAGTAGGAGCAAGCTTATGTGGTTTCTGCGGATCCACCCGAAGGACCAGGTCTCCCTCTTGAAATGCTCGACCCCTCACATTTCTGGCGTGGAACCGACGCATGTCTTGCTGATAAATGGTCGACCGGATTAGGGCCATTTCTCTTTCCTCTTCTAGGAGATCAACTGCATCCTGCCGAGCCTGTTCTGCTTCATCTCCAAGTCACCCGGAAGCACAGCTTCAGCCCCATAGACTAGGAAGAATGGAGTTCGACCAGCCGACGAGTTAGGAGTCGTCCTCAATCCCCAAAGTACCAATGGAAGTTCATTGACCCAGGCGCCTGCTGCATGCTTGAGGTCACGCATCAATCGGGGTTTCAGCCCTTTGAGAATCAATCCGTTAGCTCTTTCTGCTTGTCCATTCGACTGTGGGTGGGCGACTGAAGCATAGTCGACCCGAGTGCCCTAGGAAGCGCAAAAAGTTCTGAACTCATCAGAATCGAAGTACGATCCACTATCTGTGATGATGCTTTGCGGGACACCATATCTGAATGTTAACTCTCTGATGAAGCTGATGGTAGTACTTGCTTCGAGGTTCTTGATAGGCTTGGCTTCAATCCATTTGGTGAACTTGTCGACTGCTATGAGCACATGGGTGAAGCCACTTCTGCCAGTCCTCAGAGCTCCAACCATATCTAATCCCCAAACAGCAAAGGGCCAGACGAGTAGAATGGTCTTCAGGGCTGATGCAGGCTTGTGAGACATGTTGGAGTAGAACTGGCAACCTTCGCATTTGTCGACTATGTCTTTTGCCATTTCATTTGCTCGCGGCCAATAAAATCCCGCTCGGTATGCTTTGGCCACAATGGTCTGAGAGGACGCATGGTGACCACAGGTCCCCGAGCGGATATCGTTGAGGATTACTCGACCTTCTTCCGGTGTTATGCACTTCTGAGCAACTCCGGTAACACTTTCTCTGTAAAGTTGTCCACCCATTACTGTGAAAGCTTTAGATCGACGGACAATCTGACGTGCCTCTTATTCATCCTCTAGGAGCTATTTCCTGAGAATATATGCAATGTACAGCACTGTCCAATCGGGAATGACAACCAAAACTTCCATAACCAAGTCGACCACGGCTGGGACTTCAACTTCAGTCGGATCAGTAGGGCTCTTAGGTTGTGGGGGCTCCTCCGTGAAGGGATCCTCTTGGACAGACGGTGTGTGAAGATGCTCCAAGAACACATTACTGGGAATAGGCTCATGCTTGGAACCCATCTTTGCCAAATCATCAGTTGCTTGATTTTTCAGTCGGGGTATATGATGGAGCTCTAACCCCTCAAACTTCTTTTCTAACTTTCTCACTGCATGACAATAGCCAGTCATAGCCGGGGTCCTGACGTCCCACTCCTTCATCACTTGATTAACCACCAAATCTGAGTCGCCGTAGACCATTAGGCGACGGACGCTGAGTGAAATGGCCATACGAAACCCGTACAGAAGTGCTTCATATTCAGCTTCGTTGTTGGAGGAATCAAAATGAATCTGAAGAACATAGCTGAGTCTGTCTCCTCGGGGGGATACCAATACCACCCCAGCACTAGAACCATTCAACATATTAGATCCATCAAAGAACATGGTCAAGTGCTCTGAATGAATCTGAGTCGATTATTGCTGCTCAACCCACTCGGCGAGGAAATCTGCTATTGCTTGGGACTTGATAGCTTTCTTTGCCTCAAACTTGATATCCAATGGAAGAAGTTCAATCGCCCACTTTGCCACTCGAGCAGTTGCATCTCTGTTGTGAAGAATTTCTGACAATGGTGTGTCACTGATGACTGTAATGGAATGATCAGAAAAATAGTGTGCAACCTTCTTCGTGGTCATGTAAATTCCATAGACAAGCTTCTGATAATGTGGATATCTTTGCTTGGATGGAGTCAAGACTTCAGAAATATAGTACACTGGGCGCTATACATTATAGGCTTTTCCTTCTTCCCGCTCGACCGTGAGCAATGAACTGACAACTCGTCCAGTGGCTACAATATAAAGCAGTAAAGGCTCTTTGCTGATTGGGGCAGCAAGCACCGGCTGGGTGGAAAGCAGGGTTTTGAGCTCTGCAAACGCTGCATCAGCTTCGGGAGTCCACTCGAACTTATCAGATTTCTTCATCAGTCGGTAAAGAGGAAATGCCTTTTCACCGAGGCGAGAAATGAATCGACTCAAGGTGGCCAAACAACTAGTAAGCTTCTGAATGTCATGCACAAGCACAGACCTTCTCTAGGTTCGCGTTGATCCCTCGTTCGGAAACGAGAAAACCGAGTAACTTTCCACCTGGAACTCCGAATGTGCATTTGGACGGATTAAGCTTGATATCATACCTTCTCAGGTTGGCAAAGGTTTCAGCGAGGTCGGTCAGCAGGTCGGAACCTTTACGCGACTTGACCACAATGTCATCCATGTATGCTTCCACATTCCGACTGATTTGAGTGAGCAGGCACTTTTGAATCATCCTCATAAATGTGGCGCCAGCGTTCTTGAGACCGAATGGCATGGTGACATAACAAAAGCACCCGAATGGAGTGATCAAAGCTGTTTATCTCATCGGGTCCATATAGCCGGATCTGATGATACCTGGAATAGGCATCCAGAAAAGACAAACGCTCACACCCCGTAGTCGAGTCGACGATTTGGTCGATGCGGGGGAGAGGAAAATGATCTTTCGGGCAGGCCCGATTGATATGCTTGAAGTCAATGCACATGCGAAGTGAGTCGTCCTTGTTGGGGACCATGACAACATTGGTGAGCCACTCGGAGTGGTAAATCTCTCGGATGAACTCAGCTGCCAGGAGCCAAGCCACTTCCTCACCAATTGCCTTTCTCTTCTGTACGGCAGACCGTCAAAGATGTTCCTTGACTGGTTTCACTTTCGGGTCGACTCGCAAACGGTGCTCAGCCAGTCCCTTGGGTACACCTGGCATGTCAGAAGGTTTCCATGCAAAGATGTCCCAGTTCTCATAGAGGAACTGGATGAGCGCTTCTTCCTATTTGCTATCGAGTGATGTTGAGATATGAGTAGGAGCAGCATTAGGATCAGTCGGGTGAATATGAATAGGCTTTGTTTCACCGGACGACTGAAATACAGAATCTGTGGCAGGCTTCTTGGCTCGCAGCAAATCACTCGGATCTGCATTCTTCTGGTATTCTTGCATTTTGACTGCTGCCATCTGTGCATCGGTGATTTTTGAGCCCTTCTGGAGGCACTCTTCTGCCTTCTGCTGATTGCCAGTGATTGTGATCACTCCTCTGGGACCAGGTATCTTCAATTTGAGGTACATGTAACATGGTCGAGCCATAAAACGTGCATAGGCAGGCCTACCCAGAATAGCATGATAAGCACTATGGAAATCTACTACTTCAAATGTCAACTTTTCCTTACGATAATTCTTGGAATCACCGAAAACCACGTCAAGAGCGATCTGGCCGAGTGATTCGGCTTTCT
Organism: Triticum aestivum; assembly: GCF_018294505.1. Classification (NCBI taxonomy): domain Eukaryota; kingdom Viridiplantae; phylum Streptophyta; class Magnoliopsida; order Poales; family Poaceae; genus Triticum; species Triticum aestivum. The sequence goes on along the minus strand of NC_057811.1, from coordinate 94,836,182 downwards.
TTCCAGGGATAACGCCATGGAAACTCATGTTGCTTTCGCTAAGCTTGGACATCGGAATGCCCATCCCCTTCAAGGTTTCAGCATAAAGGATATTCAGGCCGCTACCACCATCCATTAGCACTTTGGTCAGTCGAGTGCCTCCAACAATTGGGTCGACCACCAATGCTTGCCTCCCAGGGGTGGCTACACGTGCTGGGTGATCAGACTGGTCGAACATGATGGCAGTCTGGGACCACTTCAAATAACTGGGTGTTGCCGGAGCAACCATGTTCACTTCTCTGTTGATAACTTTCAGTCGACTTTTGCTCTGAACATCAACAAAAATCACCAGAGTGGAATTGACGTTGGGAAAACCATCATCGTCTTCTTCCTTGTCTTCATCCTTGTCCGACTCTTTTTCCTTCTCATTGGGTTGCTTTTCTCGGAACTGCTGGATCAGAACTCGACACTGTCGAGTGGTATGTTTAGGATAAATCAGATTACCTTCTTCATCCTTCTTGGTGTGAATGTGGCATGGTAAATCCAACACATCATTTCCTGCTTGATCTTTCACTTTCTTGGGGGTCCAGGGCCCTTTGGGCTTCCCCTTGAACTTTCCTTGAGCCACAACTAAAGCTTCACCAGGAGCAGCTGGCTCGGCTTTGCGCTTCTGTTTCCGATTGGAATTGCCTCCATCGATGTCCTGACCGACTGGCTTGCTCTTTCCACTGCGGAGCCGATCCTCTTCTTCTCCGTTAGTGTACCGAGTGGCTATTTCCATCATCTGAGTCAGAGACATATCTCCTGTCCGACCGAATTTCAGGACCAACTCTCGATACTTAACGCCTTCCTTGAAGGCACAAACTGCTTGATGCTCGGATACATTTTCCACGATGTGATGCAAAGTGGTCCACCTCTGAATGTATTCTTTCAGAGTCTCATTCGGTTTTTGCACACAATGCTGCAATTCTGTTAACCTTGCTGGTCGCTTGCAAGTACCTTCAAAAGTTCTGACAAACACTCGGGCAAGTTCTTCCCAACTGAATATACTGCCAGGTGCTAACTGAGTCAACCATGCTCTGGCTGATCCTTCCAACATCAGGGGAAGGTGTTTCATGGCTACTTCATCATTGCCGCCACCAATCTGTACAGCCACTCGGTAATCCTCATGCCAAGTGTCAGGCTTGGACTCACCAGTGAACTTGCTGACTCCAGTAGCCAACTAGAAGTTGGGAGGAATCACTGCGGTCCTGATGGCCCTGCTAAAACATTCTGGACCTGAAACATGAACTCTGCTGCTAGTCGGGTGATCTCTGTCAAGGCCCTCTCTGTGTGCTCTGTTCCTATCAACTAGACCTTGAATGAGAATAGATCTCGCATCAAAGCCTGGCTCCCTTGGGTCGACTGGCATTCTTCGCTCACCACTGTGAGGGCGTCTGTCATCATATTGCCGAGGCACATACGATCCACTCCTCAGAGGAGGTGTGGGCACTCCACGGTGGTCATCGCGGCTGAGTCGATGATCATACTACTCGTGGTTTCTGTACTGATCTTGCCAGTGCCCACGTCCTTCATGCCCCGGGGGCGATCTTGGGTTGTGGGCCGACTGAACTGTGTCTGCCATCACAGATCTGCTCTGAATCCTATTCCGCGACTGAGACACCGCTGTGTTCTCCTCTCCTACTGCCTGGAGTAAGGCCCAGATCTGCATCAAACCTCTTCCAGCCTCCGACTGGGAAGGCTGAATTGACTCTGCTATTCGGGCTGCAGCCGTGAGATTTTGAATCGGAGTGCGGTATATCTGAGGTTGAGGCTGAAAAGCTGTCGTCCACTGGACTCTGGAATCCGCTGCCGAGCACGCTCGTCGAGTGCATGCTGAACGTTCTCCAGTCGAGTGCGCTCAGCCAAGTTGGCCAGGCGCGCCTCCTCCAAGGCCCGGGCCTCGGAGGTTTCCCCAAAGATTGGCCTGTGGAATGCATCCATGTTGCAGCGGCGAAGCTCTTCCCTCTGCTGCAAAGAAAGAGGCTCGGGGCGGTACTCTTCATGAGCATGTGACGAATCGCCGCCACCATCACCACCGTCGCCGCGGCGGAAGCCAGGCAGACTACATGGTCCGTTGACCATCAAGACTTCAGCCGCGGGGTCGCTGCTATCACACTCGGATGCGGTCTGGACGGAGCCAGTCGAATAGGCCGTAGAGAGTTTCGTCGGGCTCGATTGCCGCGACTTGTGGGGTGCCGGACTGACGAGCCACCGCGTGTTTCACCCACCGCTGAAGCCGCGACCGACCGGATCGCTTGCGTCGGCAGACAGCGGGGAGAGAGGACACCACGGCAGCCGACCGATACTCACTACAAAAAAAAGACACATCCGTCACATTTTGGGCCGAACGAATTTTTTCTGTCATACTTATGACACTTCTATGACGATAATTGTGACAAAACCCGGTATCATCATAGATGTGGTTGGGTCCTACTTCTATCATAAAAAATCATGACATAAAATGGGCTTTTCATCCTGGGCGGGCTGGAGACGCAGCTGCATGACATTCTTTGGGCCATCCATGACAGAAAAAACCGTGGTAGAAGCGAGGGCAAGGAAAATATCAGGGTGTTCCCGGTTACGGTGGGTGGTCGAGGCCGAGCGATGCGCGTTTCTCTCATACACGCACGCGCGTGGGTGCGAGGCGTTGGGCTCTAACTGAACCTGAGCGAGGCGTTGGGCTCTAACTGAACCCGAGCGATTGCACTGCAGGCTACACGTTACTGAACCCGAGCGATCGATCGATGGCTGTTAACTGAACCCGATCGAGCGATTCCTTCGCTACTACTGCTAACTGGAGCCGATCGATGCTGCCTCTGGATGAACAGTGAGCGTTGCTGGGGGGGTTTGGATGAACAGTTCCCGGTGGGGGTGGATGAACAGGACCCCTTGGTGTTGCCTCTGGATGAACAGGACCCCGATCGATCGAGCCGGTTGGGGCTGGATGAACAGGACCCCGTGGAGGGCTGGATGAACAGGACCACCCCGTGGAGGGTAGGATGAACAGTAGACGGTGGAGGGCTGGATGAAAAGTAGCCCGTGGAGGGGTGGTTGAACAGGAGCCCATGGAGAGGGCTGGTTGAACAGTAGCCGGTGGAGTAGCGCGTGCTGGAGGCTGGATGAACAGGAGTCCGTGGATGAACAGTCACAGGTGGAGGCCGGAGGAGGTCAACGGTGGATGAACAGTAGCCCGTGGAGGCTGGAGGGGGTCAATGGTGGAGATGAACATTATCCCGTGGAGTCCCGTTTTGCGGTACGCCACACCCCTCCCGATGAATAGGACCCCCGTTTCGACCGTAGCACTCCAACACAAGTCTGTTTCCTCCGTTTTGCGGTACGCCACACCCCTTCCGATCAACAGGACCCCCGTTTCGACCGTAGGAGGTCCGTTTCCTCCGTTTTGCGGTACGTTGCCGTATTTACTTTCTTGCACCCTGGCCGCTGTACGTACGTGTACATGCTACGTGCACACCTCTACTACGACATGTGCGTTCCTCTACATCGACCAGTATGTACGTACACGTTCACGACCAGAATGACAACGCTACGTACGCTTCGACCAGGTGGGTCCCGACTGTCAGGCACTTCCTTATGTGCGAAGATGTAGCTGGTGGGTCCGAGCAGTCAGGGGGCGAATCATTTTTTTGCCCGGACGCACTTCCTTGCGTGCGATGTAGCTGGTGGGTCCCAGCAGTCAGGGGAAAACATCTTTTTCACGAAATACGGTGGCCCGTCTGATGGGTCCCCACTGTCAGGTGGAGGAATAATTATTTTGCGCATAATAAGGAGGCACTTCCTTGCTACGGCCGTGGACCCAGCTGTCAGCCTCTCCACGTACAGTACTCTTCCGATGGAAGTCGTTCCTTGACCACATTGACCATGCTGCGCCGAGAGCACCAGGGCAGTGGATGACGGCGAGGCCTAGGAAGGGGACGATGCGGAGCCGGGGAAGACGCAGCAGTGGAAAACCGCGCAGAGAGGAGTACGAGGGTTCACTGGTTCGACTGCGGTGTGAGGCTGCCGTCGCCGCAGGGCCTGGCCAGCGGTGGGAATAGTAGGGGGCGGTGATGCCTCCGCGGCAGCACAGCCGGCCACGGGAGGTAGGAGCATGCGGCACGACCGGCGCTGCTTAGGGCGGCTGGAGCAAGAAGACCAGAGGTTGAAGAAGCACTACCGCCGTTGGATGGACATCGTACGGTAACTGGAGCTAGATTCGTTCATATTGACTAAGTTGACAAAGCACTCCGTCCCCGTCAACTTAGTAGGCCCACAAGTCAGCCACCCACCAAGGTGGGTCCCTACTAGCAGGGGGAGTATTCATTTTTTTTGTGCGTAAATAAGGCGGCACTTCCGGTGGGTCTGAGCTGACAGCGGGGGGATCGTTTTTTTCACGAAATACGGTGGCCCGTCCGGTGGGTCCCAGTAGTCAGGGGGAAATGTTTTTTCGCCAAATACAGTGACCCGTCTGGTGGGTCCCTGCTGTCAGGTGGAGGAATAATTATTTTCTGCGTAATAAGGAGGCACTTCCTTGCGGCTGCCGTGGACGCAGCGGTCAGCCTCTCCACGTACAGTACTCTTCCGATGGAAGTCGTTCCTTGATGACGTTGACCACGCCGCGCCGAGAGCACCAGGGCGGTGGACGACGGCGAGGCCTAGGAAGGGGACGACGCGGAGTCGGGGAAGACATGACAGTGGATGCCCACGCGTAGAGGAGTATGAGGGTTCACTGGTTCGCTGCGGTGTGAGGCTGTCGTCGCCGTAGAATAACAGGGGGTGTGGGTGAGTAGAGGGATGGCTTGGCCAGCGGTGGGAGTAGTAGGGGGCGGTGAGGCCTCCGCCGCATCGCAGCCGGCCACGGAAGGCAGGAGCACGAGGCACGACCGGCGCTGGTTTGGGCGGCTGGAGCAAGAAGACCAGAGGTTGAAGAAGCACTACGCCCGTTGGAAGGACATCGTACGGTCACTGGAGCTAGAAGCGTGCATATTAACTAAGTTGACAAAGCCCTCCGTCCCCGTCAACTTAGTAGGCCCACAAGTCAGCCTGCCACTATACTGGGTCCCAGCTAGCAGGGGGGTATTCATTTTTGTGTGCGTAATAAGGACGCACTTCCTTGCGTGCGAAGATATAGCTGGTGGGTCCGAGCTGTCAGCGGCGGTAACGTTTTTATTGCGAAATACAGAGGCCCTTTCGGTGGTTCCTAGATGTCAGGTGGAGGAATCACTATTTTGCATGTAATAAGGAGGCATTTCCTTGCGTGCGGCCATGGACCCAGCTATCAGCCTCTCCATGTACAGTCCACTTCAGATGCATGTCGGTCGTTGACCACGTTGACCAGGCCGAGCCGAGAGCACCAGGGCGGTGGACAACGGCGAGGCCTAGGAAGGGAACGACACAGAGGCAGGGAAGACTCGGCAGTTGTTTCCCACTCGGAGGGGAGTACGACTGTACGAGGGTTTACTGGTTCGTCTGCCGGCGCCGGAGAATAACAGCAGGTGTGGGTGAGTAGAGGGATGGCTAGGCCAGCGAAGGGAGCATGATGGGGCGGTGAGGCCCGCGCGGCAGCACAGCCGGCCGCGGGGAGGAGGGAGCAGGCAGTCCCGCCGGCGCTTGTTTGAGCGGCTGGAGTAGGAAGAGCAGAGATTGAAGAAGCACGACGGCCGTTGGATGGTCATCCAACAGTCACTGCTTGTGCGTCAACCTTTTTTTAGGAAAGCCTCAAATCTGTGGAAAACTGCATACAGCCATCTGCCATTATTTCTAATAATTTACAACCCATTTGCTAATTCTTAAGGTTTTTTTGGACCTCATATTCTTTTTGTTAGCATTACAACCCATACTGAGGCCACGGTTAAAAATTTATATGAAATTTTGCATATTTCGGTGCGGTCCGAACTGTTTTTAATCCCGAAATTTCGAGTCACATTCAAACAGATTTTAAAAATAAATGTATATCAATATAAAATCCAACAAATTGTCCACGCATAAAAATTAATGCAATTTCAAATCTCGAAATGAAAAAAAAAGAATTTTGAAACTAATTGCTCGTTCGATGTGTTTTAAAAATGTACATCCTATTTCTCATTATTGATAGGCCATTTTGTCGTCCAGCCGAATGAAGCTCTCCTCGTCTTGAAAGATTTGCAGCCCAACAGGCCTGACAAATCCACTTACTTGGCAAATCACAAAAAAAACTGGGCTAGCCATTTTCAGAAAGAAAAAAAACTACTAGGCTGGTCTGTGGAAAACATAAAAGAGAAGGCTGTCTAGATAGGCCAGAGTGCCCCGCACAGCCCAGTTGACACCCTGCTTCCGTCTCAAAAAAAAATTAGATAAATGCCACTCCAATTATGGTGATTCATAAAAATGCCATTGCAATTTCCAAACTTTGAAAATGCCACTGCAATTTTTGCAAACTTTGGAAAACGCCACTCCAATTTGCAAACTTTGAAAAACGCCACTCCAGACTTCGAAAAATGCCACTTGAAATGGCATGAAATGGCATTTTCCAAAGTTTGTTAATTGCAGTGGCATTTCTCAGAAACACCAGATTTGGAGTGGCATTTATCAAATTAACCCAAAACAAAAATAACTGGGCGAGCTGCTGGGTCCCTGGTGTCAGCCGCTCGTTGTGCAATTCTCTCGTTTATTGACTACGTTGACAATGGCATGGGACCCAGGTGTCAGAAATCCATTAGGAGGAGCCATTTTTTATTGGCTTGAAATAAGGAGGCACTTGCTTGCGTACTGCCATGACCGTGGCGGGTCCCTGCTGTCATCCTCTCCACGTACAATCATCTCCTGATTATGTACGCATCAACTTGGTAGGCCCACAAGTCAGCCTCTAAACCCGTGGAGGACAAATACAACCCATTTAAAAAATAACAGCCCATTCCATACGTTCAAACGGAAAGTTCAACATTCAGAGCAAAGTAACAGGTCTAATCCACATATAGAGTACTAAACTTCCACGTTGACAACCATCATAGCCAAGTTAACTATCTATTCCCACTAATACTCTAGTAGCGTACAAGTACTAACTTACTCTTAGCTAACTAGACGATGCCGGCCGCCATCTGCGGTACATGCTAAACGCCGGCACTGGCGTCCTTCGCCTCGCCTCGGACTTGCCAGAGGTCCGATAGGGCGCATTGCTCGCGCGCGTTGGCCCTTTCCATGCCGGCGTGGTCCACCGAAGCTTCGGCTTCTAAGCGGGAAACCCACTTGACGAGCTGGTAGTAAAAATCGGCATCGCGAACGCGTGCGTGCCCGACAGCCTCCAAGGCTATTTGCCGGGCACCGGCCTCCACGTAGTTGGCCCAGTTGCGGGCGCTCTGCTCGTGACTTAGAGCGTCGGTGCGCTGCTGCTCCATGTCCCGCTGGCGGCGCAAATCGGCGATACGCTGCTCCTCCGCCAAGCCGTCGCGCTCCAACTACTCCTGCTCCTCCACTAGGCGGTCGTGCTCCAACAAGTCCTCGATCTCTGCATTGCCATCTAAAGACCGATAGAATGCCTCCTCCCTCCGTCTACCTTCCGGTGAAAAACCGAACACTAGTCCGGCGGTGACCGCCTCCTGCCTCACCTATCGCGCACGGGCGGGGGCATGACGGACGTGGCGAGAGCGAGGATAAGTGGCGAGCAACGTCGGGCCGGTGGGGGCTTATGAGGATAGGACGAGTTGGGTCACGGTGCCACCATAGAAGGCCGGGAAACAGTACTTATAGGTGGAAGGTAGCGCGACGGTCATCAGAATTCAATGCATAATTAAGCAGGCATGGCTTAGCGCGCCAGCTTGCCGTGGAAAACTAGAGAAACTGAAATTCTGACTGTGCCGTCTTGTCCCGTCCGTGCTGGGTCACACGCCGGCATGATGGTCAAACGAGTGCACTCGAATCATGTCTCTCCCTGTTAATAATGATTCCACGAATTTAAAAGGCCCGCAACAATTAAAGCGCATCTTTTTTCACATCAGTTAGCTGCCTTAATTACGGTCGGCTGCATGCAGGCACTCAAAATTGCTCGCAGCCAGTACGCGGAGCAGCATGCAACGAGTCGCAGCCGAGGGCATTAGTTGATGAACTTTAGCTGGGAGATAAGTCATTTGCGAACGTTTTCGCTGGCAGTTTCTTCCGATTCGCATGGCATTTCTTCAGAGCAGCTTGTCACTTTCTTCAGAGGTAGGCATTTTTATTCAAAAAACTACCACTTCGGATCTTGCGTCGCAACTAAAACTGCCAGGAGCGCATTAGTAGGCTAGCTAGTGATCGATCAGTAACTTGTAAACACTGAGCGAACAGATATAAGGAACTGTTAATGCATGTCAATGATTCACAGATCATATACAAATATGTAGCTCCAAAAGCAAAGATCAGCCACAACTAAAACCAACTACTACGATTCCCATACATAAGATCAACATGTTAATGCATCTCAATGATTCACAGATCATATACAAATATGTAGCTCCAAAAGCAAAGATCTAGAAAAAACATATGTTCTTCCTACTAACATGGATGCTTCTCTTGGCCAACATTCAGTACAGACTGAAAGACAAATTTGTTTGTGAAGTCTACAATTCCTCGTAAGTGGTTTCACCAACAGCTGGAACCATGAGAATGAACCACACATGATGGAGGAACACCCACTGCAATATGATTTGGTCTTCTCTCGATCACACGGCGAGACTATTTTCGGAATACAAACTTTAACTTAGGCAAAATGATGCCCATTGTATAATCAGACCAAAGCAATGAAGCACCTAGTGTTGGCCAATAAATAGTATAGTACTACTTTTCTGCAGTCCATGAAGTGACTATCCAATCTTTTTGTGTCTATTTTCAAATGGCACTGCATGCAGTGACTATACTATTCTCTTGTGCAGTTCAACCAAAATTGCGGTCACTTTGTGTGTTTGCCAAATAGCAACGGGCAGACATCTCTGTCTGCACAAATATCATGCAGCTAGTAAACATATACCCCACCTTGTATTTTCGGTTTAAACATGTCTCTTTCGCTTAGCATATGTCATGTTTTGCACTGGACAATTTGATACAGTCATGTTTTGCCCTGGACAATTTCATACTGAATTGATTTGCTTGTTCAGAGCAGAAATATAGCGCCTATTCTTCATCAGACCAAGGATATCCATGTTCGCAGTGATGGAAGAGGTGAAATCGATACAACCGAAATTGAGCATCCAATCATTGAATCCTGTCCTGCACCTCCAATGTAGGTCCACCCTGCCAATAAATTCACATGCAAACCACTAGTATTACTATCTAATGACAGTACAAAAAGAGTAGCAAGATAGTAGCAAACCATGTACCTTCTTAATGAACAGCTCATAGAGCCACCAATTGGATATAAAGGTTTGGAAGAAAACATGCTCCTAATGTTGAACCAGTTGGACTTTTTGTGCAGTTCCACTAAAATCGAGCATCCCTGTTTGCATAGATATTGAAAGTGCGATTACTATAAAAGTGGCACTAGTTGAAGCATAGACTCACAAATATAAGCATTCCAATTTCTTAATGGGAAAAGGTAGCAAGACTGTTTCTAACCACCTGTTTGAAGGTATAAATAAGGCAACGGCGGGTGATGTCAGAAAGGAATATATAGTTCTTTCTGAAAGAATGATCGATTCCTGACCTTTCCTCTTCTTTTAAGCATAATTTGTGCAGTTCAACTAAAATAAAATGCCATCACCGCCTTGACAATTCAGTGACACTGTACAAAAGGAAATGACTTAACATTAAATCATGATGTCATATATGTAGTCGACACGCATTAGAGACAAACTTACTGACCTCCTCCGATAACATAATGAACATTAATTTTAACAAAGGTGTGACTAGCTTTACCAGGATAATTTGAGTGAACTCTACTCCCTCTGTTCCTTAATATAAGACATTTTCGCGGTTCAGTTTAAAGTACCCAAACGTCTAGTATTTAGAAAAACAGGTAGTAGTTTTCTTGAGCACATATCTGGGAAAGCTTGCCACACTTTATTTATGTCCATACGCTAATGCAACACCATTCGAAATTTCGGATACTACAAATATACACTAATCCAGTGGCTAGTGCAACAGTAGAGTAGTTATTTTATTACAGGGTACAGTACAATGGTTTTACTGAACAGATTTCAATAAACTCTCGCACTGTAGATTTCTATAAGAATTAACAATACAAAATGTAAAGTTAACACATTTCAGCATTGGTATACTAGCTGTGCATGAGCATTAAACCAAATACAAAAGTCTGAAGGTAACTAGCATTATTAACTAATGACAGTATAAAAAAATTGCAAACCATGTACCTCCAAGGTAAATATCATTTCGAACTCGGGGGGACCTTAAAAATTGCTATCCCAATCTTGATAATCGATCACACATCAAAACTTGATCGAACAAATCAAGAGAACAGCCGGAGGAGGAGGTGCCCACTCTTGACCTTTCCTCTTGTCTTCATAATTTTTTGTGAAGTTTAACCAAAAGAAAATGACGTCAACGCCTTGGCATTTTGGTGACACTGTACAAAAAAATTAACTTATCTCATGAAAGTGAGGTATGTAATCTATAAGCATTAATAGTGCAAAAAACTGAAGGTAGTAACAAGTTTCATCGTGGGTATACTGGCTGTGCAACAACATTAGAATACCTTAGCTGAAAAATCTTTAATACATCCACAATCAAGAGCTAACCCTGAAATAATCCAGTGACATTAAATGGCATAGCTTAAATTTATCGGTGGCATTAGACTGAGTGCGGCACTAGTTAAATGTGGCATCACTTTAGCAGTAGCATTGCATGACTTGACTGCTGGCGTTATACTAACAGCAAAAAAGTGACAATAAGAGCATGGGAGGCCCATTCGGACAGTGGGCGCACCAGTACGATGTACCTCCATGGACGCATAGAGTGGTGAGGGAGGTATGGTTGCCCAGAGCAACAAATATCCAGGCAGCATATGTGGATTACGTCCCATTTTTGTTATGTTTAGCCACCTTTTTCCTATGTGAGGACAACAAACCGATCGACCTGGTCATTCTCTATTGCGTTGTCATGCCTTTCTACCCTTCTTCAACCAAGAGACACGAGACTCGTTCCTTAGCTACTGATTTTCCCCTTTTCAACCTAGATGCGGGTTCGATGCCTATTCTCTTGGATAGTACAGTCTCCCTTCCTTTCCTTATTCAACCCAGACATGGATTAGTCTGCATGAAGTAGGGTTTCCTTTAATAGTGCAAATTAAGGTTTTCGTCTGCGTGACCAGCAGAGCAGAGGATAGCAAATTGGGAAGATGGTGGAGTGGAAAAAGATCCACATGCAGCGACATGGCAGATGGGGCAATAGAACAAGGGTATGGTTTGAAAAGAGGTAGCATACCTGAGGGTCGGCGGGAAGTGGCTTCGCTCGTGGTCGTCGTCCTCCGCATGCACTACGGCAGCGAGCTTGGGGACGGAGGCCATCCCGCGTGGGCGCTAGGTCTGAGAGGACGGCCTTGTCGTCGGTGCAGGACCTCGCTCGCCGACGACGAGTGCGTCAACGCTGCACGTCCTTTTCTTCCCCGGTGGGTCTGTGACCACCGGTGAGGAGGGAGAGAGCGGACGTCTTTTTTAGATCTGGAGAGAGGGTGATAGTGTGAGAAGCAAGTGGGCAGCCCTTAGCAAGAAAGCTCTGAAGCTCCAGCCTATATATCATTTTTATACTACTAGTACTAGAGGTGGAGTAGTGGTAGAGTAGTTTATATTTTCTCTGCAAACAGTCCCAGTTAGTCGTGCTTCAAAACTGAACGGCACGCCATTAAAAAAATAAAGTCGAGAAATAATACGGCACTTCGGGCCAACGCGGCCAGATCGCATTTTGCACGAGAAATTACACACCATGTTTCGTTGACATGTGGTCCCGTTCCAACATGCCAGTGAGACGACGGCGAGTCCTTTTGTACAATTTCTGAAAGGACGTGTAGGCCGGGGCGCCTCTTCGTGTACCGTGGCAAACTGGCAACCGTCCACCGACTCTTCGCCTTTCCCTCTTGATTTGGAACTGCTATCGCACGCTCTTCCTCCCTCGTCCATTTGCCTTCACCCTTCCTTCTCCCATTGTTCGATCGTCTTCTCCATGGAGGGAACAAGCCGGAAACAACCCCGTTATTCTTGCCCCGATCCAAAAGATGACGTGGTGGGGGAACTCATTGATTGGTGCGATGTCATCACCTCGGCTAGCATGGCAGGTTCGTTCAAGAACATTCTCGACTCAACTAATAACATCATTACAAGGAACCCAAGGGTCCAGCAGCGGTTTGATGTCCCTTATCTTCTTTGCTATAAGCATGTTCGCATGGGCGCAGACGACGGAGGCCTCGCCTTGTGCAAGTTGATGCCGCTTGATAATGATACGTGTGATGTCAAGATGCCATCGCTTAAGGCTAAGGCTTGGGCTGGCGCAAATGGAGATTGGGTTATTTATATTGGGTACAATTGCGAGTGAGAACTTGTGAATGTGTACACTCGTCAGCGGATTCCACTTCCAGAAATCTCAGAGTGCCCTGAGGTTGAGCACACAGATGATCTACGTACGTTCAAATACGATCATGGTGGCTGTCGTCTACGGAAGATAACAATTTGTCGAGTTCCCAACCGCTCTTGGAATTACGAGAACTATGGAGTTGTTGCTATATTCGACAAGCTTGTTGCCGTCATTACTGATTCCACGGTTCGTCCATGGATATTGCTCAAAAATCAGTTTCTATACACGGATGATGAGTACTACGATGCAATTAAATACGAGGATCTTGTGTTTGCTTCCACCACTCGTGGCATTGTTTTTGCATGGGATCCTTGTTGTTTCGGTACGTTTGTCTTCCACCGTAATTATAATTGTTTCATCCACATGCATGCGGGTTAGCAAGTTTCCCTTTACTAATTAACCTTCTTCTTGTGTTTCCAAGGTCCTGTGAACATTCCACCACCTATACTTGAAAATTTTTATAACCAAGGGGGAGATGACGATGGTGATGATCACAATCATGAGGACGAGTAGGACTTATATACTCAGTGGCGGCTGGAAACTAATTCCGATGGATCACCTCTTCTTGTCTGTATACAGTGCACTGAGATTGTTACTACTGAGGGAGCACCTGTTGTCTCCCATGGTCGCCCTCTCCGGACCTATTCCAACACCCGTTGCAGGGTATTCGGGATGGATACTGGTGTGCTAGCGCCAACACCTTGTCCCTGGTACAGTATTGATTTTCTTGGAGCAAACTCGCTCTTCCTTGGACCAAACTATCCAATGATGGTTAAAGGCGATCCAGCTGCTGTTGACACAACGTTACTACCATTTATGAGAAGTAACTGTATCTATACCTCGGACATTGCGGTGGTTCCCTACCTTGCTCCTGATATATGCCGCTTCAGCCTAGATGATCAGTCCTGCGTTGCTCTCGATATTGACAATAGCTGGCCCTTCCCAGAGCACCTATGGTTCAAAGCAAGCATTTCCAACGGCAAGGATTGGTTGAGTTGAAGTTCATTTCATTTCTTGTTATTTGTTGTGTTATGAAAACTTCAGTATTTACTAGAATGTTTTGGTGGCAATAATCTATAATCCAACATGTATCATCGTTGTCGTTGTGTGTTGATGACTTGTTGTATGTAATGAATGGTACATTTGCAAATGCATGTCATAGACTCAATCTATGAATGGTTTTCGAGTCACTTCTTGGAGTGTGAGTACCGTAGTAGTACAACCAGCATCCGGTCTGTATATGAAGTTGCCACATCACATAGAGCCAACCTAATATTGGAGTACCAGATCTGAGATGCCACGTGTACCAGATGAATGACTCCAAGTTCAACCACCGTGATGCTAGGTGCAAGCCGAGGAACACTGTTGGAGAGACCCCCCCTCATAATTTTCCTACATTGGTCGTTTGATTCATAGGATAGAATGCTGTAGGATTTTCCCCTATGTAATCATGTTTTAGTTGGCAATCTAGCATCCACTCCAACTTTTGTTTCACTTCCTTTCATCCTACGAAGAGAGTACTTGCTCTAAATGATGTGCCGCTGCAAGAGCCGCCTATATTAATTAACCATGCTCTAAAAAGGTGGACCAGCTTTGGCTATAGTAGTACTCTACTAGGTTAGTAGGTGACCTTGCACTTGGCTCTTCTCCTCTTCCGGAAGTCGAACAATAATGATGGTACTACTTCTGGCAATCTGACACCAGATGAACTGCTGCACGTCCACCGCTTGTAAACAAAAGTTTCTCCTCGTGCTGCGAGCCACCGCGCACGCGTTGGCGAGGGAGAAGGCGTAGTAAGCAAGCTTCTCATCGTTCTGCGAGTTGACGGGACACATCAAAGTTACGTATTTATTAGTACTCTCTTAAAAATGGGCCGACCATGTCCATGGCTACCATCCCGTGCTCTGTCATTGAGTACATGCACTATTCACGTGCCATCGAGGCGAAAAAATATTGCGTAGTACTAGGTGCCATCGAAGTGCATGACTCACTTACGCACTACATATCTCCATTTTCTTGCATGACACGCCACCTTGATGCTAGATGTTCCGTGTGTCATGGAGGCATATAGTATTATTTTGTAAAATGCAGGCATATAGATGTCCTGCGTGCTGGCAACAGGATGAACAAAGCTCATGTCTTAAACAAAAGAGTGGAAGAACATAGATTCCCGACGACCGAAAAGGAGCTACAAACCTCGGGGTGGAGCGTCTGCACTCATAATATTTTATATTATTCAGCGATATAAAATCAAACAAATCTCTCCACGTTCCTATACCATTCTATAGTACTGTGAGAATAACTTTGAACATAAGCCATTGATTCACTCTATCCAATGGTCATAGTTGGAGAATCCAAAAGAACCAAGCATTGGATCAACTCTTTTTTCGAGATCAACTCTTTTAGCACTTAGATTGTTGCCGCCTCCCACCTAGCCCACCTATATATATCCGCTCACGTGTGATGACCACAGGAGCTATCCACTCAGATTGTATGTTAGAAAAATAAAGGTCGATAACTAATGCGGCACCTCGGGCCAACGCGGCCAGATCGCATTTTGCACGAGAAATTACACACCATGTTTCGTTGACATGTGGTCCCGTTCCAACATGCCAGTGAGACGACGGCGAGTCCTTTTGTACAATTTCCGAAAGGACGTGTAGGCCGGGGCGCCTCTTCGTGTACCGTGGCAAACTGGCAACCGTCCACCGACTCTTCGCCTTTCCCTCTTGATTTGGAACTGCTGTCGCACGCTCTTCCTCCCTCGTCCATTTGCCTTCAGCCTTCCTTCTCCCATTGTTCGATCATCTTCTCCATGGAGGGAACAAGCCAGAAACGACCCCGTTATTCTTGCCCCGATCCAAAAGATGACGTGGTGGGGGAACTCATTGATTGGTGCGATGTCATCACCTCGGCTAGCATGGCAGGTTCGTTCAAGAACATTCTCGACTCAACTAATAACATCATTACAAGGAACCCAAGGGTCCAGCAGCGGTTTGATGTCCCTTATCTTCTTTGCTATAAGCATGTTCGCATGGGCGCAGACGACGGAGGCCTCGCCTTGTGCAAGTTGATGCTGCTTGATAATGATACGTGTGATGTCAAGATGCCATCGCTTAAGGGTAAGGCCTGGGCTGGCGCAAATGGAGATTGGGTTATTTATATTGGGTACAATTGCGAGTGGGAACTTGTGAATGTGTACACTCGTCCGTGGATTCCACTTCCAGAAATCCCAGAGTGCCCTGAGGTTGAGCACACAGATGATCTACGTACGTTCAAATACGATCATGGTGGCTGTCGTCTACGGAAGATAGCAATTTGTCGAGTTCCCAACCGCTCTTGGAATTACGAGAACTATGAAGTAGTTGCCATATTCGACAAGCTTGTTGCCGTCATTACTGATTCCACGGTTCGTCCATGGATATTGCTCAAAAATCAGTTTCTATACACGGATGATGAGTACTACGATGCAATTAAATACGAGGATCTTGTGTTTGCTTCCACCACTCGTGGCATTGTTTTTGCATGGGATCCTTGTTGTTTCGGTACGTTTGTCTTCCACCGTAAATATAATTGTTTCATCCACATGCATGCGGGTTAGCAAGTTTCCCTTTACTAATTAACCTTCTTCTTGTGTTTCCATGGTCCTGTGAACATTCCACCACCTATACTTGAAAATTTTTATAACCAAGGGGGAGATGACGATGGTGATGATCACGATCATGAGGACGAGTAGGACTTATATACTCAGTGGCGGCTGGAAACTAATTCCGATGGATCACCTCTTCCTGTCTGTATACAGTGCACTGAGATTGTTACTACTGAGGGAGCACCTATTGTCTACCATGGTCGCCCTCTCCGGACCTATTCCAACACCCGTTGCAAGGTATTCGGGATGGATACTGGTGTGCTAGCGCCAACACCTTGTCCCTGGTACAGTATTGATTTTCTTGGAGCAAACTCGCTCTTCCTTGGACCAAACTATCCAATGATGGGTAAAGGCGATCCAGCTACTGTTGACACAACGTTACTACCATTTATAAGAAGTAACTGTATCTATACCTCGGACATTGCGGTGGTTCCCTACCTTGCTCCTGATATATGCCGCTTCAGCCTAGATGATCAGTCCTGCATTGCTCTCGATATTGACAATAGCTGGCCCTTCCCAGAGCACCTACGGTTCAAAGCAAGCATTTCCAACGGCAAGGATTGGTTGAGTTGAAGTTCATTTCATTGCTTGTTATTTGTTGTGTTATGAAAACTTCAGTATTTACTAGAATGTTTTGGTGGCAATAATCTATAATCCAACATGTATCATCGTTGTCATTGTGTGTTGATGACCTGTTGTATGTAATGAATGGTACATTTGCAAATGCATGTCATAGACTCAATCTATGAATGGTTTTCGAGTCACTTCTTGGAGTGTGAGTACCATAGTAGTACAACCAGCATCCGGTCAGTATATGAAGTTGCCACATCACATAGAGCCAACCTAATATTGGAGTACCAGATCTGAGATGCCACGTGTACCAGATGAATGACTCCAAGTTCGACCACCATGATGCTAGGTGCAAGCCGAGGAACACTGTTGGAGAGACCCCCCCTCATAATTTTCCTACATTGGTCGTTTGATTCATAGGATAGAATGCTATAGGATTTTCCCCTATGTAATCATGTTTTAATTGGCAATCTAGCATCCACTCCAACTTTTGTTTCACTTCCTTTGATCCTACGAAGAAAGTACTTGCTCTAAATGATGTGCCGCTGCAAGAGCCACCTATATTAATTAACCATGCTCTAAAAAGGTGGACCAGCTTTGGCTATAGTAGTACTCTACTAGGTTAGTAGGTGACCTTGCGCTTGGCTCTTCTCCTCTTCCGGAAGTCGAACAATAATGATGGTACTACTTCTGGCAATCTGACACCAAATGAACTGCTGCACGTCCACCGCTTGTAAACAAAAGTTTCTCCTCGTGCTGCGAGCCACCGCGCACGCGTTGGCAAGGGAGAAGGCATAGTAAGCAAGCTTCTCATCGTTCTGCGAGTTGACAGGACACATCAAAGTTACGTATTTATTAGTACTCTCTTAAAAATGGGCCGACCATGTCCATGGCTACCATCCCGTGCTCTCTCATTGAGTACGTGCACTATTCACGTGCCATTGAGGCGAAAAAATATTGCGTAGTACTAGGTGCCATCGAAGTGCATGACTCACTTACGCACTGCATATCTCCATTTTCTTGCATGACACGCCACCTTGATGCTAGATGTTCCGCGTGTCATGGAGGCATATAGTATTATTTTGTAAAATGCAGGCATATAGATGTCCTGCGTGCTGGCAACAGGATGAACAAAGCTTATGTCTTAAACAAAAGAGTGGAAGAACATAGATTCCCGACGACCGAAAAGGAGCTACAAACCTCGGGGTGGAGCGTCTGCACTCATAATATTTTATATTATTCAGCGATGTAAAATCAAACAAATCTCTCCACGTTCCTATACCATTCTATAGTACTGTGAGAATAACTTTGAACGTAAGCCATTGATTCACTCTATCCAATGGTCATAGTTGGAGAATCCAAAAAAACCAAGCATTGGATCAACTCTTTTTTCGAGATCAACTCTTTTAGCACTTAGATTGTTGCCGCCTGCCCACCTAGCCCACCTATATATATCCGCTCACGTGTGATGACCACAGGAGCTATCCACTCAGATTGTATGTTAAAAAAATAAAGGTCGATAACTAATGCGGCACCTCGGGCCAACGCGGCCAGATCGCATTTTGCACGAGAAATTACACACCATGTTTCGTTGACATGTGGTCCCGTTCCAACATGCCAGTGAGACGACGGCGAGTCCTTTTGTACAATTTCTGAAAGGACGTGTAGGCCGGGGCGCCTCTTTGTGTACCGTGGCAAACTGGCAACCGTCCACCGACTCTTCGCCTTTCCCTCTTGATTTGGAACTGCTGTCGCACGCTCTTCCTCCCTCGTCCATTTGCCTTCACCCTTCCTTCTCCCATTGTTCGATCATCTTCTCCATGGAGGGAACAAGCCGGAAACAACCCCGTTATTCTTGCCCCGATCCAAAAGATGACGTGGTGGGGGAACTCATTGATTGGTGCGATGTCATCACCTCGGCTAGCATGGCAGGTTCGTTCAAGAACATTCTCGACTCAACTAATAACATCATTACAAGGAACCCAAGGGTCCAGCAGCTGTTTGATGTCCCTTATCTTCTTTGCTATAAGCATGTTCGCATGGGCGCAGACGACGGAGGCCTCGCCTTGTGAAAGTTGATGCCGCTTGATAATGATACGTGTGATGTCAAGATGCCATCGCTTAAGGGTAAGGCCTGGGCTGGCGCAAATGGAGATTGGGTTATTTATATTGGGTACAATTGCGAGTGGGAACTTGTGAATGTGTACACTCGTCCGTGGATTCCACTTCCAGAAATCCCAGAGTGCCCTGAGGTTGAGCACACAGATGATCTACGTACGTTCAAATACGATCATGGTGGCTGTCGTCTACGGAAGATAGCAATTTGTCGAGTTCCCAACCGCTCTTGGAATTACGAGAACTATGAAGTAGTTGCCATATTCGACAAGCTTGTTGCCGTCATTACTGATTCCACGGTTCGTCCATGGATATTGCTCAAAAATCAGTTTCTATACACGGATGATGAGTACTACGATGCAATTAAATACGAGGATCTTGTGTTTGCTTCCACCACTCGTGGCATTGTTTTTGCATGGGATCCTTGTTGTTTCGGTACGTTTGTCTTCCACCGTAAATATAATTGTTTCATCCACATGCATGCGGGTTAGCAAGTTTCCCTTTACTAATTAACCTTCTTCTTGTGTTTCCAAGGTCCTGTGAACATTCCACCACCTATACTTGAAAAATTTTATAACCAAGGGGGAGATGACGATGGTGATGATCACGATCATGAGGACGAGTAGGACTTATATACTCAGTGGCGGCTGGAGACTAATTCCGATGGATAACCTCTTCCATTCTGTATACAGTGCACTGAGATTGTTACTACTGAGGGAGCACCTGTTGTCTCCCATGGTCGCCGTCTCCGGACCTATTCCAACACCCGTTGCAGGGTATTCGGGATGGATACTGGTGTGCTAGCGCCAACACCTTGTCCCTGGTACAGTATTGATTTTCGTGGAGCAAACTCGCTCTTCCTTGGACCAAACTATCCAATGATGGTTAAAGGCGATCCAGCTGCTGTTAACACAACGTTACTACCATTTATGAGAAGTAACTGTATCTATACCTCGGACATTGAGGTGGTTCCCTACCTTGCTCCTGATATATGCCGCTTCAGCCTAGATGATCAGTCCTGCGTTGCTCTCGATATTGACAATAGCTGGCCCTTCCCAGAGCACCTACGGTTCAAAGCAAGCATTTCCAACGGCAAGGATTGGTTGAGTTGAAGTTCATTTCATTGCTTGTTATTTGTTGTGTTATGAAAACTTCAGTATTTACTAGAATGTTTTGGTGGCAATAATCTATAATCCAACATGTATCATCGTTGTCGTTGTGTGTTGATGACTTGTTGTATGTAATGAATGGTACATTTGCAAATGCATGTCATAGACTCAATCTATGAATGGTTTTCGAGTCACTTCTTGGAGTGTGAGTACCGTAGTAGTACAACCAGCATCCGGTCAGTATATGAAGTTGCCACATCACATAGAGCCAACCTAATATTGGAGTACCAGATCTGAGATGCCACGTGTACCAGATGAATGACTCCAAGTTCGACCACCGTGATGCTAGGTGCAAGCCGAGGAACACTGTTGGAGAGACCCCCCCTCATAATTTTCCTACATTGGTCGTTTGATTCATAGGATAGAATGCTATAGGATTTTCCCCTATGTAATCATGTTTTAATTGGCAATCTAGCATCCACTCCAACTTTTGTTTCACTTTCTTTGATCCTACGAAGAGAGTACTTGCTCTAAATGATGTGCCGCTGCAAGAGCCGCCTATATTAATTAACCATGCTCTAAAAAGGTGGACCAGCTTTGGCTATAGTAGTACTCTACTAGGTTAGTAGGTGACCTTGCGCTTGGCTCTTCTCCTCTTCCGGAAGTCGAACAATAATGATGGTACTACTTCTGGCAATCTGACACCAAATGAACTGCTGCACGTCCACCGCTTGTAAACAAAAGTTTCTCCTCGTGCTGCGAGCCACCGCGCACGCGTTGGCGAGGGAGAAGGCGTAGTAAGCAAGCTTCTCATCGTTCTGCGAGTTGACAGGACACATCAAAGTTACGTATTTATTAGTACTCTCTTAAAAATGGGCCGACCATGTCCATGGCTACCATCCCGTGCTCTGTCATTGAGTACATGCACTATTCACGTGCCATCGAGGCGAAAAAATATTGCGTAGTACTAGGTGCCATCGAAGTGCATGACTCACTTACGCACTGCATATCTCCATTTTCTTGCATGACATGCCACCTTGATGCTAGATGTTCCGCGTGTCATGGAGGCATATAGTATTATTTTGTAAAATGGAGGCATATAGATGTCCTGCGTGCTGGCAACAGGATGAACAAAGCTCATGTCTTAAACAAAAGAGTGGAAGAACATAGATTCCCGACGACCGAAAAGGAGCTACAAACCTCGGGGTGGAGCGTCTGCACTCATAATATTTTATATTATTCAGCGATGTAAAATCAAACAAATCTCTCCACGTTCCTATACCATTCTATAGTACTGTGAGAATAACTTTGAACGTAAGCCATTGATTCACTCTATCCAATGGTCATAGTTGGAGAATCCAAAAAAACCAAGCATTGGATCAACTCTTTTTTCGAGATCAACTCTTTTAGCACTTAGATTGTTGCCGCCTGCCCACCTAGCCCACCTATATATATCCGCTCACGTGTGATGACCACAGGAGCTATCCACTCAGATTGTATGTTAAAAAAATAAAGGTCGATAACTAATGCGGCACCTCGGGCCAACGCGGCCAGATCGCATTTTGCACGAGAAATTACACACCATGTTTCGTTGACATGTGGTCCCGTTCGAACATGCCAGTGAGACGACGGCGAGTCCTTTTGTACAATTTCTGAAAGGACGTGTAGGCCGGGGCGCCTCTTCGTGTACCGTGGCAAACTGGCAACCGTCCACCGACTCTTCGCCTTTCCCTCTTGATTTGGAACTGCTGTCGCACGCTCTTCCTCCCTCGTCCATTTGCCTTCACCCTTCCTTCTCCCATTGTTCGATCGTCTTCTCCATGGAGGGAACAAGCCGGAAACGACCCCGTTATTCTTGCCCCGATCTGAAAGATGACATGGTGGGGGAACTCATTGATCGGTGCGACGTCATCACCTCGGCTAGCATGGCAGGTTCGTTCAAGAACATTCTCGACTCAACTAATAACATCATTACAAGGAACCCAAGGGTCCAGAAGTGGTTTAATCTCCCCTATCTTCTTCGCCGTGACCCTGCTGACTGGCGCAGGGACGAGGGAAGCCTCGCCTTGTGCAAGTTGATGCCGCTTTATAATGATACGTATGATGTTAAGATGCCATCGCTTGAGGGCAAGGCTTGGGCACGCGCAAATGGAGATTGGGTTGGTTATATTGGGTAAAATTGCGAGTGGGAACTTGTGAATGTGTACACAAGTCAGCGGATTCCACTTCCAAAAATCTCCGAGTGCCCTGAGGTTGAGCACACAGATGATCTACGTACGTTCAAATACGATCATGGTGACTGTTGTCTACGGAAGATAGCAATTTCTCGAGTTCCCAACCACTCTTGGAATTACAAGAACTATCAAGTTGTTGCTATCTTCGATATGTTTGTTGCCGTTATTCATGGTTCGACTGGATGGATATTGCTCAAAAATTAGTTTCTATACACGGATGTGTACTGTGATGCAATTGAATACGAGGCTCTTGTGTTTGCTGCTACCACTCGTGGCACTGTTTTTGCATGGGATCCTCGTAGTTTCGGTACATTTGTCTTCCACCGTAATTATAATTGTTTCATCCACATGCATGCGAGTTAGCAAGTTTCCCTTCTCTACTAATTAACCATCTTCTTGTGTTTCCAAGGTCCTATGAACATTCCACCACCTATACTTGAAATTTTTTATAACCAAGGGGAGATGACGATGGTGATGATCACGAGCATGAGGACGAGAAGGGCCCATATACTCAGTGGCGCCTGGCAACTTCCGATGGATCACCCCTTCTTGTCTGTATACAGCCCACTGCTGATGTTACTACTAAGGAAGCAGGTGTTGTCTCCTGTGGTCGTACTCTCCGGACCTATTCCAACACCCGTTGCATGGTATTCGGGTTGGATACTACTGTGCTAGTGCCAACACCTTCTCCCTGGTACAGTATTGATAGGCTTGGAGCAAACTCACTCTTCCTTGGACAAAACTATCCAATGATGGTGAAAGGCGATCCAACTACTGCTGACACAACGTTACTGCCATTTATGAAAAGCAACTGTATCTATACGTCGGACATTGCGGTGGTTCCCTACCCTGGTCGTGATATAGTAGGTCACTTCAGCCTGGATGATCAGTCTTGCATTGGTCTCAAGATTGACAGTAGTTGGCCATTCCTAGAGAATCACTTGTGGTTCAAAGCAAGCGTTTCCAACGCCGATGATTGGTTGAGTTGAAGTTCATTTCATTGCTTGTTATTTGTTGTGTGATGAAAACTTTAGTATTTATAATGTATCCTCGTTGTCGTTGTGGGTTGATGTCCTGTTGTATGTAATAAAATGATATGCCTTTGATAAACTTACTAAATCTATGAATGGCTTTCGAGTTGCTTCTCTGTGTGGGTGCTGCGATGAGGCAAAAAAATATTTTCCGAATACATAATTGTACGTGCATTGCAACAGGTTATCGGATGAGGCCAATCAACAATAGTACACTATTTGTACTAGCATCACATGCTACACTATCTCTACGTCTACGTACGTAATACAACAAGTTTTAAACTTGAGACCAGCCACCCATCCTCACAAAGAACACTTTTTAACCTAGCACAGACTCCAGGAAATTTGGCCATAGTGTGAGGTGGGCCATATGTTAATGTGTTCGCTGTATGTAACCAGCACCTCGAATCCTCGATACAATTACTGTAAGTAGTAGGAGTAGTAGGGTGGCATGGGCCAGAACAAGCATTCACGTCCAGGAGTATGGCACACGCCACCAGCACGACTTCCATCTGACACCATATTTGTTGGAGTCCGTGCTACAGCAATCTCTTCAACCTCGTCGTTTCTCTAACTCAGCCATCGCGCGGCGGGCGAGGTGGGGGTTTGCCGATAGTCGGTTTCCTCAACTGTGGTCCCACTTGTAAGGCCAATTCCAACGCACGACCCCAAACGGACCTCCATTTTTCCAGGATTCTGTCCGTTTGGGTAGGGCAATGGGGTCGTGTCCGGGCCATTTCTCGGATAAGGTGGCCGTGCGCCGAACGCGCGGACTCATCCCGGCCGCGTACATTTTTCTTTGCAAACACATATCTTTTTTTCATCATTGATTTTTTGGTACATGGAAATACATCACCAAAATTTTGACTAGAAAAACAAGAACCACAAGAATATATTTTAGAAGATATCCAACTTCCATAACTGCTCCTGTAAGTTGGATTAGTGCCTTCTCGATGCATTCATTGTTGATCTGCGGAGGCTCGATCCTACGTGCTTCTTTCTTCTTCGAGTGTAAAGAAGTAGACGTGTCTAGCCTCTATTCTATCAACAAGTGCACTAGTCTCATCTCTAGCCTCTATGCTAGCTAAAAGTGCTAGAACATCTACTAAATTGCGCTCTATCAATATATCGTTGTACTCTTCTTCCCAATACCAAAACTTGCATCCATTCTACACAATAAAATTTTAAGTTAGAACAACTAGTCTAATCCGAGAGCATAACCGAAGATTTGGTCGAGTTCTTCCTCCTTTTGCGGACACGTGGGACATCTAGCATCCAGGTAGTGTCATGCAAGAAAATAGAGTGGTAGTTGAAGCCACGTGATGTGCATCTTGGGTTAAACTGTAAATAGAATCTTACTACTCTTGAGTAACTCCAAAAGCGGCCACCGAAGATCTTTATTGGATTTGTTTTTCATCACCAGCACGTCGAGGTGAAAGATGTGCAGGTTCAGTGGGTCATCTTGCGTTTTCACTGACATGTGGGACCATATATGAGCAAACAGACGATGGGCTCCGCGCATCTGCTGGCTGGCTGAGAAGAGAGATAGAGGAGGGCTGAGCACGGACTCCAGGAAATATTTTCTACGTAACCAGCACCTCGATATAGTGGGGTGGCATGGGCCATAACTAGCATACATGTCTAGCAGTACGGCACACGCCACCCACACGAGTCCCATCCGACACCAATTTTCTTGGAGTCCGTGCTACAACCATCTCTTCTCCCTCCTGTTTTCTCAGCCATCGCGCGGTGGGCGGGGTGGGGGTTTGCCGATAGTCGGTTTGCTCAACTGCGGTCCCACTTGTAAGCGAAAATGCAACACAGCACGCATTCCCCCTTGAGCAGCGTGCCGGACCAACCGTGTGGGGGTGCGAGGCGAACACGGCAGGCTTTTACTTTTGAACTTGTAACTTCTAAAATTTGGTTATGCTCCATGGCGCGACTGATAGATAGAAATAACGATTTTCCCTGGAGTAGTGAGAAGTTTGGTTCTGGCACGGTTCATGCATGGAGTACATAGGAAAATTATGAAGTTGATGCGAAAGGTAAGATAATTACTAGTAGTACCATATACTACTACATGGATTTGACGGAAAGATAAAGATACATACGGATCCATCAACGACATCCTCACGCCCTAGTGCACCGGGTCACCAATCGACGTGTGAGGAGCAGCGGCGTTGGCGGCAAGCTCAATGTGCTTCTGAACAATGCCGTCCAAGGTTGCCCTGCGGTCCAAGAAGGCCAGCATCCTATCGTCCTCCTCTTGCATGTAGTAGTCCTTTTGGACGATTTGCGTGTAGACGTGGGTGATTATGTCGATGGTGTCTTGCTGCGCCAGGTGCTGCGCGGTGAGCGCGACCTCGAGGTGGACATTCTCCGGCGCGACGGCGGGCAGTCGCAGGGCCACCAGTGCGTCGAAGAGGTTGTCACCATAGAGGCCATTGATGGTGGCAGGCATCACAGAGCCTGGGCACGTGGGCTAGAGGCGTACGTCAAGGTCATCCGCGAGCTTCTTGACGATGGTGAACTTGTCGAGGAAGCCGACGAGGACCTCGTCGAACAAGGAGACGAAGCTGTCGTCCAAGCGGCCCTCGCCCTGGCGGCCTCAAGCACTACCTGGAGACGTTCCTCGGTGCCGGGCCGCAGGCTGGCGTCGTGGACCATCTGGCACAGCCGGCTGATGCTCGCGCTCATCGCCTCCATGGGTCTAGCTTCTAGTCAACTGATCTTGCGATTCGAGTGATCACTCTTGCCCTTGGGTGCGTAGGTGCGTAGAATTTCATAGATTGGACTAGCGGGAGCCTTTATATGAGAAGTGCAGACCGCGTTGAATTCACGTGCGCGTTGGCCATCTACTCCTTGCTCCTCTACTGCACCTGCCTTTGGCTGTATGACAGGTTGGCCAGCCACCCGTCGGGCCCAAGTGTCATACACCCAAAGGCAGGTGCAATAAGTCAATGAAGCTGCGTCCCCCTCCGTGCCCGTGCATGCTTTCAATGACTTGAGACTACCAAACATCACATGCAGTGGTTAGTTCATTGCATGTAATCCTCTTAAGTAGCAAAAAGACATTAAGTTATCTCGCCGATAGGAATAAAACAATACACCATGTATTTATTTACAGAGGGAGTAGTACATTTTTTGTGACATGCATTACTAGATATTGCTAGTCAAATACTAAATCCAGATGGACGTGGTACTACTACTAAATCCAGACGGTGGTGCTAGTACTAGAAGTAGTAGTACTACCAATGTAGTAGCACTGTACTACCCGTTGGTCAAATTATTACGTGCTGCTCCTCACAATGAAGTGACAAGACCCTACGCCGGAGATGACACCTGAGTATAGGCGCCGTGTTCGGCATACCATAGTCAGCCTCACCGTCTGCAGTCACTATCATCATGGCTGTAGACCTAGCCTGCTTACAACTAGCCGTGTTCGACATAATTTCCCGTGCGTAGATGCCCGTGCATTGCACGGAACACCAAGATTGGGGGGTGGACGGCGCCGGCAGTGGCCATCGCACCAGATTTTCTCCATGGCCTTCTAGATGTGGTTGGGAGGAGATAAGGCTGATTGTGAGAGACAAGGAGTTGTTTGTAAATAGGGAACAAGTGCGGGCATCTTTTTGCAAAACTGGAGAAGTTTGGTTTGTATGCGTCAGATCTAGATCCGACGACTATTGGTGAAAGATGGCAGGCACAACATCATCACCAACTCATGACCTGTTTGATTCGCAGGATTTTGAAAACGCAGGAATAGGACACGGCAATATTACAAGTTTCAAACTAATATTACAAATGTTAGGAGTAATGCTACACCTACGTAGAGGGAATTATTAGAAGTTTACGTAAGAACTTTCGTTACTTTAGGTGGATGCAGCATTATTGTACAAACTAAAATCCACCGCTCGGACAAGTCACTAATGGGCAAATAAGTTTTCGAGTCTCTGGCCACTTGATGTTTCAAAAACAAATTCAGCTTCTGCGGAGACTTTGTCATTTAGGCTTAGACGCTTGTGGTGATCAGCACGCCATTCATTGTTGCGCCAGAGAATGCCAAACCTCATTACATTGAGCACACTTGCCTCCAGAACAAAGAACCTGGCCAATTTAATCTCAGATGTGCTGCCTCGGTAGTCGATCAAATTAATTTCTGTAAGATGGAGATCAAGGCATTCGATGAGATTGTTATAGTGCAGCACATTTTTCACTTTCGGGTCTTTTTTTATCTGCAAAAGAAGAGAACATATTAGAGCAGCTGGCTGTATAAGATTGCCATGTCATCAAGAGGTACCAATACCATTCGCTCATACGATAGGGTTGGCTGGCTAGTGATATTTTTTCACTCTCTCTCTCTCTCTTTCTCTTTCCTCTCATTTACCTAGGAGTACGTGAAGAGCTTGGGCATTTATTGCCTTCCACTATGTGGCCGATGCCATATTTCGCAAAAGTATGCCACATAATACGCATCGATGTCAAATCAAAATATTTTGGCACCGCTCTCGCGATGTGAGAGAGTTGGCATCGCTGTGCACACAGACCCACATGTATAAACAAATCAATCAAACCAACTACACCAGCCTCTCACTCTCCCAAACAAGTGTTTTTTATTGCCTGAGTCCTCCCTCTCTCCCACGCAAGTGTTTTTTCATTGCGTGAGTTAATTTGGCACCGGAGCAAAGTAGGTGATCCAAATTGGGGCACCAGGTGAGCAATGGAGGGGCATCGATGCCAAATGCATCACAAGTGAATTTGGCATGTGTTTTGGCCTACATAGTGGAGGGCCGTTATAGCCCACTTTTGTACTACCTCTTATTTAGTATAAAATTTTGACCATAGATTTACGTAAGAAAATGCCAATGCATGTCATTAAAGATTACACCATTTGAAATGATGTTCAAATACGAATCCAACGATATAGTTCTTAGTGACATGCATTAACATTTTGTCAGTTAAATCTATGGTCAAATTTTGATACTACAAAATAGGAAGAGTAAACCAGGACGGAGGTAGTACTTGCTCTTAGGGTAACCATAGAGTTACTGGAGTAGTCTAAGTTACTTTCCACAATGACTAGCCTAGGCTACTATAGTAGTACAACAAAAAAACGATGCAGGTGATCACGTGAGAAAAAAATACTTAAAATATTTCTTTCGGTGTAGTGCGTAGATGCAGTTTTGAACACTACATTTGTCATCGTAATTTGGGAAAATTACGAAAAATTTGAGCTACATTGTGATTACCATTTACTAATAGGAAAGAAGTTTCACCTCGATGAGTAGCTTCTCCGTCCACGGAAAGCATGTAAGGAATCCAACAACTTGATCCAGATTGGGGCCGATAGATTTTATTGCCAAGATCTTCATTGTGCGCGTAGACTGTGTCAAGCTTGTGGGAATCATTTTCTGGAAGACGGTCATAAATACATCAAGAAGAAATATAAAAATGTGAATTTCCAGAAAACGGAGAAGAAGATGAGTATTGTACCTGAACGATTACGGATCCAATAAAGAGTTCGGAGAATTTGGCAGACGAGTGCACCAACGCTGTCAATTTCGGCACGTCAATGACCCTGATTTTTGTTGGACCTTCTAGATCCGATACAAGCAATCTATCAAGGAAAGGCGCATTCTCAATGACCATAACGTGGAACAGCTGGAGTGATCTCTTCCCAATTGATGTCTTGTTGCGGGGCCAGCAAGACACATAAATCCATCGAAGATTCATCGAGGCGATGTGGAGGCTAATGAACCCGTGGATCTGCTCAAGATGAAGGTACTCGAGCGTAGTACAGCTGCGGAGCAGGTGCTCCATAGCCTTCTTCGAGATGACAACATCGAAGAGGTCGAGCTGCTTGAGTTGAGGGAGAAGAAGGGCGGGCGCAGCATTAATCTGGGGAAGATAGTAGGAGCTGAAGCTGGCACGACGCAGCATTGGCGCGAGGCGGAGCGCGGACGGCGGCAGAGAGCGACATCGTCCAGCTTCAAAGCTGAGCTCCTCGAGCTGATCTAGGGCGCGGGATAAGAACCACTCGTCGAACTTGGGTTGGACCTTGCAGCTGGTACTGAACATGCGGATGTCAAGGCGTCTGGCTGGCCCAGGGTGCGATGAAAGGATCTTGGAGACCACGGCCATGCGTTTGCAATTCCCGTCGCAGAGGCAGCTGTCGACAGTGAGGTTGAGGGGGACGCGGCGCCAGAGGGGGCGCTACCACCTGGAGAGCAGGGCGGTCCGCATGGCAGATTTGGTGGGGAGGAGGCCGATGATGACAAGCAGCATGTCATCGGGGAGGCTGCTGATGAAGTCTAGGCTCGCCGGATGCAGTTTTGGCTCGAGCCGCCTCCGCTTGTTGCCTACCTCGCCGTCCATCTCAACCGGCGGCGACGCCCGTGTACACGTGTGCTGGTGTGTGTTGTGTGCTGGGTGTGCGCAAGTGCGTCCTTCTGTGCATGCCACCGCGCAGTGGTGAATTGTGCGCGAGTGCGTCCTCCACGCGGAAGAAGTGTGTCCTCAAGGCACCCTCAATTTACAAGCATGCGGGGTGCTACCCTGAGTGGTTTCAACTTTGTTTACTTCACCGCGTGTCAGATGGGCCTCTAGTTTACTTATTTTCACCCACTGCCACAGGGCCAGCACACGAAGATATAGAACACGAGCTGACAAGGCAGCATGTGGACTGGTTGACTGGTCAACTAAACAATATACGGAGCTATACGCTGACACAGTGAGCGTATAATCCGTCGGTATAGAGTGTTCGTGTGAGAGGGGAGGCCCGTGAGAGATAGCAGAGAGAGAGAAAGAGCTACTCCCTCCGTTCGATAATGTAGTTCCAACATTTTTTAAAAGTCAAACTTTTGAAACTTTGACCAAGTTTATAAGAAATTACTTATATCTACAATACCAAAGATAAATGATAGTATGAAGTAAGTACATGTGATGAATCTAATGATCTTTCCAGATGTAAATGGTTTTCTCCACATATACCTGGTCAAACTTTTCTGAGGTTTGACTTTTCAAAACATCCATATGCTTATGGACGTGAGAGAGTCCCTAACTAGAGAGAGAGAGAGAGAGAGTGAAATAGAAAGAGTGAGTGAAAAAAGTGTGTGCGCGTGTGTGAAAGAGACATGGACAACACTCGATAAAAGTCGAGAAAAAACGTGTGTGTCTTATGCAAACATATCACACATGCATCTTCGACAACGGAAGCAAGGTGAGGAGATAGTGTGTGGTTGTTTGCAACCGAGAGAGCAAGACCCCTAGCACGTGGCCAAGAGGGGTCTGACAAACAAGGGAGAGAGGTCGAGAGAGACATACGGAGAAAATATAGACATGGGGAGGAGAGAGTGGATGTTTTTCATAGAGAGATCCCCTGGAGATCGTGATGGGACTACATGGGTGGGAGATCGAGTGACAAGGTGTGTGCGCGATAGAAGATACCCCCGAGAGATATTGAGATAGACGTATGGATGGAAGGAGACAATATGTGTGTTCCTGATGGCTAGTGAGAGATAATAACACTTAGGGGGGGGAGTGCTTGCGCCTATGATGGAGTGAGGGATTATGGTACTTATTAGGGGGGTGCGTGTCACATAGAGAGAGAACAAGGGCGGAGAGTGTTGGATGGGTCTATATGTATAGCGCGAGCGAGACATGTGTATGTGTGAACCAGGGAGATATAAAGTTTGAGAGAGATTGAGGAGCCCCGAAAAGGCTGAGTGGTGCGTCAGATAGCTGAGAGGGGGAAAGAGATATTCCATCCGCTCGATAATGCAGTGCATGTAATTTTTCTAGAAGTCAAACTTTGGAAACTGTGATCAGGTTTACACAAGTGTTATTTATATCTTCATTACCGAAGATACATCATTCGAAACTACATCTCATGGTGAATCTAATGGTATATGTTTGCCGTTCCAGATGTAATTGTTTTTCTCCACGTACATGGTTAAACTTTGTGATGTTTGACTTTTCAATAAATCAATATGCTATGGATCGAGGAGAGTGCCTAAGTCGAGAGGGATCAAGTGCGTGTGAAGGAGAATGAGTAAGTGTGCAAAAAGAGTATGTGTGTGAAAGAGAAAGTGACAACAAACGATAAATTAGAGAGAGTGTGTGTTTTTTCATTTCTTAGGCAAACATATCACGCATGCATCTCCGAGATAGAAAAGCGAGGCGAGGAGATACACGAAGATAGCTAGTGTGCGATCGTTTGCAACGGAGAGAGACACCCCTATAGCACATGTCCAATAGAGGTCTGGCCAACAAGGAACAAAGGTCGAGAGGGACACATGGAGAACATGGACGCATGGGGAGGGCGAGAGGGTGTGTTTGTGCTAGAGAGACCCCCTCGAGATTGTGAGGGGACTATATGGGTGGGAGATCAAGGGAGGTGCGTGCGCGATAGAAAGATGCGCTGAGAGAAATCGAGATAGACGACGCACATGTTTGCGATGGAGACTAAGATTAGCTAGTCATATACATATAGGGGGGACTGCGTGTTCCTACAATTGAGTGAGAGAACATCATACTTGGCTAGCTAGGCATGAGATTGTGTGTGTGTGCGTGTGAGATGGAGAGAGAACGAGGGAGAGAGATAGAGTTTTAGATGGGCCTATCGAGTGCGAGTGAGATATGCATGTGTATGTGTGACCCAGGTAGATGGAGAGTTTGAGAGAGAGGGGGAAGAGCTCCGAGACGACAGAGTGGTGCATGAGAGAGTTACGGGTAACGAGCCAACGAATTTGTGTGCGTACAATGAGTGCACCCAAGATATCTAGCTTGGACTAGAGAATCATACATAGTGTGCGAGAGAGACCTATAGATGGAGCATATATGCATGCGAACTAGAAAGACCCCCCCCCCCACGCACACACACAAAGAGAGAGAGATGGAGAGAAAGAGAGAGGACCAACAAGGTTTGTGTGTTGGATGCGTGCGACAGAATTGAAGATTGTCGGCGAGAGAGAGAAAGAGAGAGAGAGAGAGAGAGAGAGAGAGAGAGAGAGAGAGAGAGAGCAGGAGTCCGGGAGAGGGGGATGTCACGTTTTATGCATCAAAGACTGATATAAACCATGTTTCGATATAAACTTGCATTCAAATATTTAAATTGGAGAACATGTTGTCTGCAATCCACACATGAACAGATATATGCGTATATCAAACAAGTTCATTAATTTGACTTTCAACATGTTCATGGAGTACTATAATACTGTACAACATGCTATTAGATTGAGGTGTTCAATTTTGGATTTAGTTCACTATTTTGACCTGGTGAACGAGCTATTTCATTGAATCGAGATATTTCATTTTGGTTTTGATTCCCGTTTTTGAGTGGGTCAACTATTTGTCATATAGTAAATCGCTAGCAATGAGCATGTAAAAACACATTACTCCCGAGCATCATCTCTCCATCTAAAAAAGAAGTGGCAAGCTAATATTTCTAAATTTGATTCGAATCGACTTGGTAAGGTAGACGTGGATGCTCGTTCTCCCAAATATTGAACGAACCGTTAAACATCCTCTGCTCGCTATAATTCGCCCGAGCAAATAAATGGGAGACGCGAAATTGCCGTCCTATGTGGGAGACGCATTAATTGGCCCGTTGTGCATCGAGGGTAGGTTCGTAACTTCATCCAAGCACGCCTTCTCCTCGGCTGAAATGACATGTGCCGAGTAATTCATAAACCATGGTCAGCAAAACACGCTCTCCTCGCCCGAAATAGCTCGCGCCCACTATTTCAAAACACGCTCTCCTTGCCCGACATCGCTCGCGCCTACTATATTTAAAAACACGCCCTCCTCGCCCGAAATCGCTCCTGCCCACTATTTGGGGAGAAGCAAAGTTACTCTACTATCCCCGACCCTCAGTACACAGACCCAAGCCGAGAAGCCTAAAGGCAGGGGTAGAACTGTAACACCCCCTCACATTTCAGACAAATGTGTCCGTAAAACATGGTTCCACTCCCCTCCCAATCCCCCCCCATTCATACCTCGTGGGCATCAAATCACCTTCTCCCCGGAAGCTCCCTTCTCCCGAGCTGCGAAACCTCAGCCCCTCCTCCATGGTGCCCCCCACCACACTAATTTCACAGCCGCCCTCCTCCCTAATGCCGGAGACGCTGTCCATTTGCCGTCGTGCACTGGGCCGTTTGCCTCTTACTTCGTGCTACTGGAGCTGCCTCGATGACGGCCGCGTGAACCGTATCGGAGCCGATTCACTCGCGCCGTTCTTCACGGCGCCAGAGCAGATCCAACTTCGGATCCGTCCAGAGTCCCGGCGCTGCTTCCCTGTAGCCATCGACCGTCGCGACATCACTATATCCCTGCCGCCGGTGGCCACTGCAAGTGCGCCGGCCTCACCGACTCGGCAGCTGGACCTGCCTACTTCACCATGCCGCCGGATAGGTCGCACCCCCATCTCAAATCACTTTATTTAGGCGTCAGTTGACTGAATTTCTATTCTGGGCCAATCGATTCCCAATGGGAAGCAGCACCCCTCGAGGCGGCGGAGCTCCTAGGCTACCGGTTGGCTGGTGTCTAACGTAAGGGTGCGGGGCCGCAAGTTCGCCGCGGAAGCAACGCTTAGATGGCTATCTTAGAGTTATGTGGGTTCAAGGTACTGCCGCCGCCGGATCTGGATGACGGGGAGTCTTTGTGGATTGGCCCGGGGGCGGCGCAACCACGGCAGTGCGATGGGGCGGGGCGCGGGGAGCGGGGTTTTGGCCGGGGCCACGGACGGCGGAGGCAAGCTGCTCTGCCGTTGGTCGCTGGCTCTTCGGGGAAGATTCCTAACAGTGTCAGTCGGGAGGCACAAGACGGACATCAAGCCATCTGGCATAGATCAGACAGTACCAAAATAAAATAAAATCATGTGACCCCAATTTAGTCTCAGTCAACAGACGTGTGACCACTCTCGTACCTTGCTGTTGATCTCTTAGTGTATTTCTTCAGATTAGAGAGATGTGTCGTTCTTAACATTATGCGTTATCTGCATCTTCAGCCACACCGTCTTCCGACTCACCACAGCTGCTCCAACAAGGAAAGCATACACCAGAAGGGAGCTATAGTCCCCACTCAACAGTTCCCTGCATCGAATGCGCGTGCCCAACATGGACAGCCACAACAACTGCAGGGCCATCGACAAGTCAGCACATGATGCTCACTCCTATGGATGGCGGCCAAATAGGTTGTACCCTCATCTTACTTGTGTGCAACATTTATGGCTTTGTTATTCATCTAAGCATGGAAAATAGATTATC
This sequence comes from Triticum aestivum, assembly GCF_018294505.1. NCBI lineage: Eukaryota > Viridiplantae > Streptophyta > Magnoliopsida > Poales > Poaceae > Triticum > Triticum aestivum. Next base: position 94,801,664 of record NC_057811.1, on the reverse strand, counting down.
ACATTTCACCGTATATTCATGCTGATCTCTTACGGGTCTTGTTCAGGAGTTAATGTTGTTCCATAGTTCAGCTAAGATACTTGTTCTTTAGGTAACGCTATTCCATAGTTATCATCCATCAGCCAATGCTATCCCACAGGCTGGTGATTATAGTATTATACCACTTCTAGTATTACCTATGTTGTTCTTTAATACTTTTGTGTGCCATCTAGTTAATCTCGATTACAAACGAAACATATTCTGTAGCTTTCATCTGTGTTCTCCCTTTATTTTTTGGGACTTGTTGCTGCTAGTTAACCCCAGTCCTACTATTTATGTCATCTCCTTTAGGCACTCATTACATAAATCTAACTACTAGTTGTCTTCCATGCATGCCAGATATAATTGCACACACTGATATATCCACAAGAACCTCATGGAGCAATGTAAAGGCCAATAAACTTGATGTCAATGATACCCAATATGATGGAACATGTAAAGGCAGTTCTTCAGAAGACTTGCAGAAAGATGTTGAATCCTCTTCACCCCACAAGGTCCTTGCTCTAACTTGGCCCGTGATATGGGTACAACATGCATATGATGTCCTGGAGTGTATCTACTCTATTGCAATGCCATGTGCTTAGCATGCTGATCATGCATGTAAATCTGTCATGCCTTCCTGTTTTTCAGTACCTATTCCATTCATGATAACATGTTTTCAAATTCAAGTACTGTCATTCTACTCTATCGCAATGCCATCTGCTTAATTTGGACATCATGCTTCTGAATATCTTATGCATTGTTATTCATCAGTATGTACTTCATCTGTCTAGCATACCATGTTTTTTTACATTGAAGTGTTGTTCTAGTGCTCTGTTGCAATGCCATCTTAGTTTCCCAATCATACACGTGTATGTTGCCTTAGTTTTTTCTGTACGTACTCCGCTAGCATACAATTTTACATTCAACTAGTGTTTTTTTACCGTGTTGTCTTGTTGTATCCCTAGCTCTTACACCATACTCCCTCCGTCCGGATTACATGTTGCCGAAATGGATAAAAAAGGATGTATCTAGAACTGAAATACGCCTAGACCCATCCATTTTTTCGGATGGAGGGAATACATGTCAATATGTCATGCCTTTCTATTCTTCAGTACCTATTCCATCTCTGATGTAGCATGTTTTATAATTGAAGCACCATTCTTCTATATAAGGCATGCAAGGGGAAGACGGCTATGTTAGAATCTGAAGGGTTACAAACCAGGTCTTTGCAAAAGATCCAAACACCAGGAGATAATAAACCAACTCCATTTTTCATAGATACTGCTCCAGCACAGAGAAAGCCAACTCCCACTGATAATAAGCAGATTCCAGTGGCCAAAGAACTAGTCCGCTCCAGTCCAGCAAAAGAATGTCAACTCCATTCTAAGAAGCGTGTGCGTATCCTCGCATCATGAAATTTTATACCATTCTGATCATATTTTCCATGTTTCTTACCCATCTCTCTTTTAGAAAATAAGGTTAAATGATAGAAGATTTCCTTCACTTGGATTGTATTCGAGGAAAATATCTTGCGGGAACTCTCTGTGCTCCAATGCTGATGTTGAACGAAATATGCCCTAGAGGCAATAATAAAGTATTATATATTTCCTTATATCATGATAAATGTTTATTATTCATGCTAGAATTGTATTAACCGGAAACATAATACATGTGTGAATACATAGACAAACAGAGTGTCACTAGTAAGCCTCTACTTGACTTGCTCGTTAATCAAAGATGGTTATGTTTCCTAGCCATAGACATGAGTTGTCATTTGATTAACGGGATGACCTCATTAGGAGAATGACGTGATTGACTTGACCCATTCGGTTAGCTTAGCACCCGATCGTTTAGTATGTTGCTATTGCTTTCTTCATGACTTATACATGTTCCTATGACTAGGAGATTATGCAACTCCCGTTTACCGGAGGAACACTTTGTGTGCTACCAAACGTCACAACTTAAATGGGTTATTATAAAGGTGCTCTACAGGTGTCTCCAAAGGTACTTGTTGGGTTGGCGTATTTTGAGATTAGGATTTGTCACTCCGATTGTCGGAGAGGTATCTCTGGGCCCATTCGGTAATGCACATCACTATAACCCTTGCAAGCATTGTGACTAATGAGTTAGTTGCGGGATGATGTATTACGAAACAAGTAAAAAGACTTGCCGGTAACGAGATTGAACTAGGTATCGAGATACCGACGATCGAATCTCGGGCAAGTAACATACCGATGACAAAGGGAACAACGTATGTTGTTATGCGGTCTGACCGATAAAGATCTTCGTAGAATATGTGGGAGCCAATATGGGCATCCAGGTCCCGCTATTGGTTATTGACCGGAGAGTGTCTCGGTCATGTCTACATAGTTCTCGAACCCGAAGGGTCCGCAGGCTTAACGTTACGATGAAAGTTTTATTGAGTTTTGATGTACCGAAGGAGTTCGGAGTCCCGGATGAGATCGGGGACATGACGAGGAGTCTCGAAATGGCCGAGACGTAAAGATCGATATATCGGACGACTATATTCGGACTTCGGAAAGGTTCCGAGTGATTCAGGTATTTTTCGGAGTACCGGAGAGTTACGGGAATTCGTATTGGGCCTTAATGGGCCATACGGGAAAGGAGAGAAAGGCCTCAAAAGGTGGAGTCCTACTCCCGGTGGGAGTAGGACTCCCCCCTTTGGCGCGCCCCCTTCCTTCTCCTACTCCCACAAGGAAAGGAGGAGTCCTACTCCCGGTGGGAGTAGGACTCCCCCCTTTGGCGCGCCTCTCCCCTTGGCCGGCTGCCTCCCCCTTGCTCCTTTATATACAGAGGCAGGGGGGCACCCCAGAGACACAACAATTGATCCTTGAGATCTCTTAGCCGTGTGCGGTACCCCCCTCCACCAAATTACACCTCGATAATATCGTTGCGGAGCTTAGGCGAAGCCCTGCGTCGGTAGAACATCATCATCGTCACCACGCCGTCGTGCTGACGAAACTCTCCCTCAACACTCGGCTGGATCGGAGTTCGAGGGACGTCATCGAGCTGAACGTGTGTAGAACTCGGAGGTGCCGTGTGTTCGGTACTTGATCGGTCGGATCGTGAAGACGTTCGACTACATCAACCGCGTTGTGATAACGCTTCCGCTGTCGGTCTACGAGGGTACGTGGACAACACTCTCCCCTCTCGTTGCTATGCATCACCATGATCTTGCGTGTGCGTAGGAATTTTTTTGAAATTACTACGTTCCCCAACAGATGTAAGTACCTCTTGTATATCACTATATTTTTACATCAGCATGTATTTTGTTGATCGGCGTGAATCCAACCTTTGTTTGATCTAAAATTAGTTGTAGCAAAATGGTAAAGGCGCCAATGTTGATTTTTGTAAAGAAAACTGCCTGATAGTTTTGCATACTGAGCTGCGTGAGTGTACTATCTCATATCATGCACATTACTGAATTGCAGTGCTGCTCTAGTTGCCCATTCATTCATTAGTCTATGTTGCTTTCACACTACCTTACCTGGCTGATGATAGCCGTGCCATATTGTGTTGGTGTTGGCTAGTTGCCCAAACGTTCGTTGTGCCAATGTTGCTTTCCTATTATCTGACTTGGCCAATGAAAGCAATGCTCGTGTCTTAATTTGGTGTAGGCTGCTAAAGATAAGAAGACAAACTCTGAAAACAGCAAGGCAACCCCATTGTTTCTTTCCAATAAATCTAGGCCAGGTAATATGTCAATAACTCATGATTAATCTATTTGGTTCCCCTCCTAATTTATGTTATGATGGAGTGGTCGAGACACTCTCCACTATCAATAATACAAGCCTGCCAAAATCGCCATATGAATCTGTTCAGTATCCCCTGTCTCGAATGCAACGGAAAAAATGTATGTTTGTGAACCAATTAATGGCTGAAGGAATGATGGAAATGTTGGAGGAATCAGAGGTGGAGAGTCGTGCGACATAACAACTGATCAATGTTTTCAAAAGATAGTGTAGCAAAGCAGCAAGAACTTCCCCACATGCTTATGGGCGTCATCCGTGCTGAGGTTGCAGATTGTGACGTTGTAGATCGTTAGGTTCTATTCATTTATTTGCACTGGCATCAATCTTTGATTGCCCAGTGGATGTAATTTCCTGTAATATACGCTGGATGTGAAACGTTTTTCCCTGTATGCCGTACCTTTGCTTGATCGGTCTTGGTCCTGTGCATAATTGCTCGTCGTAATGGGCTCAAATTATCTAATTTGGACTAAAGACATGTATGAACTTTAGTGGGCCCATTAAGTTAATGGGCCGTTACCAGGCCGAAAGTTAATGGTCGGCCCTCTTCACTCCCGGGTCGTTAATAGGCTGACATCGAAGCGGGCAACAAGTGGGCCCAATTGATTTCACGGGCCGTTAACAGGCTGTTACTAAGTTTGGGCTACATATGGCCCAACTATACTGTGGGCCTTTAGCAGGCCGAAAGAGACAGCAGGCTTGTACTGGACCATGAAGAGCATGGGCCACTAAGAGGCCGAAACTCAGGTCGTATTGTAAATGGCCCGACTGTGTTGTGGGCCTTTAGCAGGCCGAAAGAGAAACCGGGCTGGTATTGGACCATGAAAGGCATGGGCCGTTAGCCAAAACTCAGGTCCGACTACAAATGGCCCAACTCATTTATGGTCCGTTAACAGGCTGAAAGGCATACAAGGCCGGGAATTGGCCCAACACTTAAATGGGTCGCTAAAAGGCCAAAACTCAGGTCAGACTACAAATGGCCCAACAGATATATGGGCCGTCACCATGCTGAAAGACACACCGGACCGGAAATTGGCCCAACACTTAAATGGGTCGCTAAAAGGCCGAAACTCAGGTCCGACTACAAATGGCCCAACTGATTTATGGGCCGTCAACAGGCTGAAAGACACACCAGGCCAGAAATTCCCAATATTTAAATGGGTCGCTAAAAGGCCGAAAGATGTACATCATGAAAATTGTCCCATCCACTGAATGGGCCGTTAACAGGCCGAAATCTCATCGGGCCGATATTGAGCCCAAATATATAGCGGGCTGTTAACGGGCTCGAACTGACGATGGGCTGCAATGGTGTCAAATCTTTAACGGGCCGTTGACGGGCCTAATTGGCACATCTCGTATGGGCCGTGGGCTTAAATGGACCTGACACAAGTAGGCCTTATATGGGCCGGTGTGGCACCCCAGCTCAGAGAAACCGGAACGCCTCGTATTCCAGCCAAGAGATCGAGGAGAAGTCTCTGGAATACGACACTGCTTGACATAGAACAAATTAGCTCTTATTACAAGAATAAATACAAATTGTCTGATGTTACAAAGGAGCACATCAGCACGGCGACACTACGCCTGCGATACTAGACTTGCTCTATGCTAGCAGCGGAACAACTTGAAGCAGCGGAAATCTTCTAGCAGCGGAACAACGACGAAGGTGGTGAACTCCACTCCGTAGGGACTCTGGCTGGGACACGGTCTAGCTCGCACGCACGGCAACCTCGACAAGCAATCAAGCAATCATGGCATCACCTGCAATCTGGCATGACACGCCATGTCAGTACATTGAATGTACTTGCATGGTCACAACAACCATAAACATCAAGGCAAGACAATAACATAGCATTAACAGGTTAATTAATTAACAACTACCAAGATGAAGCAACTACTAAGCATGGTATGAAACTGATACAATACTGATAAATCACCATCTCAGATCTCCATAACCATATCTCTCTTGGCTAACCGACCAAGCAATATACCATCTCGATCACCTCGTGATCAAAACCAAACGGTGATCATTCACGGATCACAAACGGACCAACCTTGTGGTCTTGTAACCAAACGGTGATATTTCCGGCGATCACAACCATGACCAACATTTGGTCTCAAACGGTGACCTTTCACGGATCACAAACGGACCAACCTCGTGGTCTTGTATCCAAACGGTGATCTATCCTGCGATCACAACCATGACCAACACTTGGTCTCAAATGGTGATATTTCTGGTGATCACTACCATGACCAACACTTGGTCTTCAACATCATCATCAACATCCTGCCAATCTGTACTGCTCAAAATATCAACATATAAATCACCTATAAGTCATTCTGTCATGTGAGTGTTGATCGAACGGTGTGACCTAGTACGAACTCATGCCCATGACCGAGGACACGGCTATCGATAATTTAAACAAACACCCTCTGCAGAGGTAGCGCACTTTACCCACACCACGGAACCCATGGCCTCGCACTCCCATTCGGGTGGACCAACGGCGTTCCGACAAAACCGATCTACTGCCATGACACTCTCCCGGCCACTCCGACTCACTCCCCACTGGGCTAGTCCTGGGTGGCCCCGTGTCTACCAAAGACACCAATGGCCACCGTCGTGGCCAAACAATAAACCGTCCCAAACGGGGACATGTGCACATAACAACAACAACGGGCACACAAGGCTTATATCCGCCTATCTGATCATGGTAGCACGCACCCATAACCTTCCCTCGTTGGAGGCACCGGCGAGAGACACGGCAATAGCATCGCATTAGGGCCTTCCCATAAAGGCAAATGTGGTTGCACTGGAGAAAGCCCGGTTCGGTGGCACCTGACCAACTTAATGACGGAATTTATCCCCAAAAATATAATTGTGATAACTGATACTCCGATATCAACTATCAAACTATAATCCAAGTCATAGCAATATCCAACAAATAATCTGAGCATAATATCATCATATCAAAATACACCAAGGATAGCATAACATTTCTATCATGATGAATCTGAAAACAATAACTCTACTACTCCAATAACAAGAACAAAGCTATCCAGCTAAGATCCACACGTACACATCATCTCCGAAATTAATACTCCAAGCAACAGTAACAGAACATCGACTAGCATCATGAAAGTAATCATACTAACCACTAATAATCCAAAGGCAGCATGACATCCAAAGTAATACTCCAAAATATAATAACAGATATCATCATGAAAACAATCATAATATCAACCACTAACACTCCAATGGAAACATGATACTCATAACCTACAAACATAACTCCTAGTAATCCAAACAATAGCATGGCAACAACAAGATCAAAACAATACTCCGAGAAAATGCCATGCACAAAGTCATGTAGCTAATGCAATATTTTAAACAAGTTCAAATAGATTAAACAATGTCACTGCATTCCAGTGATTCAAATGGAGGGTGTGGCTTGCCTGGGGTGGAAGAAATCACCGGGAGAAAGTGCGAGAAGCTCGCGAAAAGAATCGTCGGAAAACGTTCATTCTCGGAGGGGGCTGATTAAGCGCAAGGGCAAAATGGTCATTTTCAGAATGTTAACACATGGTGAAAATGATACCAACAGAACGGGCTCGACGAAACAAAAAAATGGGATTTGGAATCACCTGATTTGGAGTTGGGAGTAAAAAGATATAAAGGTTTTTCTGCCAGGGACCTATCTGTAATGAAATCATCACAAACAAGCCCTCAGCTGGTAAAACAGAAAGCGCCTTCTGAGGAAATACATTTTCCAAAATGGGAAACGTATTTTGGCCCAAAGGAGAGGACGAATACGCTTTCATGGAGGGGAGACGCATTTGGGGGAATACGCCTCCACTTATCCACGTCAGCGTGGACGGGGCCGGCCAGCTGGGTCGCTTACGGGCGGGCCCCACCCCTTTCTCCCTCCTCCCGCTCCTTCCTCTTGCTCGTGCCCGACAGAATAGAGAGCGGGGGTGAGGCAGAGGGACGGCTGGACTTGGCCGGCGATGGACTCGTCGGCTCCGGCCAAGGGGAGGCCACCGGCGAGTGCGGCGCGGCCCACCGCATCCATCCAAAGAGGAAACGAGCGTAGGGGAGGAGAGGAGGGGTGGCATCGCGCGGGGTCAGAGAGCTAGGTGGCGGCGGTTGATCTTGGGGCACGCGTCCAAGGTGGCTCCGGCGGTGGCGCGAGGACACGGGGAGGACTGCCGGGGTCTGGGTGGAGCTATGGTGAGGTCAGGAGGGAGGGGGAGGGCTTGGATAGCTCGGATTTAAGCCGAGCTTGGCGGTGGCCATGGCGGCAGAGGGAGGCGAGGAGAGCTTCTTGAGCTCGTGTGAGAGGCTGGGGAGGGGTAGTGGAGCGAGGCAAGGCTGGTGGTGGGGTCGAGAGGCCTAGGGGGTGGGTTTATATAGCCGCGGGGCGAGGAGGCCGAGCTGTCGTCACCGTGGATGCGTGGCCGGTGCCGCGAACGCGTGTGCGCGTGCATGAGCTCGGAGGCAGGCGACGAGGGAGGCAGAGGGGAGAGCTCACGGGGAGGAGGAGGCCAAAGGAGCGCAGGGAGGAAGAAGACGGCGAGCTCCGAGCCAAACCGCCACTGTTCGCCCGTGGGCGCGCGGCGGCTTGTGTCGGTGAGGAAGCTGCCGGAGGGGGGGAGGGGTCCAGGGGAACGGTGACGATGAGAGGAAGACAATGGACACGGTCACGCATGCGAAAGCGACAAGGGGAGGAGGTGCCGAAGCACAAACGGCCACTGGACACGGCCACTGCACACAGAGCGCGTGCACAGTGACACCGTTAACGCGGTCACCGCGTGCACTGGCATGTAGCGAGGGAGAGAGGCTTGACCATGTTGTCTATGGGTAAGTTCTACTAGGGTAGGTCTCAACTACGGTGGTAGTTCGATGAAAACTGCTATGGTTAAATGGTAATAACCCTCTGAAATTTACTGCAGTAAACTTGGATGAGCTCTGGTGATCAACAGGAAGGTGTTTGGGAGCAATGGAGTTGTCTGTGTGGTTTAGGCTAAGAAGGACTTTCATCCTGGTAACTTTGAGAAGATTTGGATCAAGATTTAATGTAGTTGCTTTACAACCACATAAACTGGTGCAGAAACAAAAACAAGAAGAAGCACTCACATGGTGAGGCTAATTGAGCTCAAATTTGTCAAGGCCTAATGATTCGATCATATAAAGATGCTGTAGAAGTTTCATACCAATTGGATTCACCAAAATGGTACTTGCTTCACAAACATCCTTGCTGACCAGAAACTTGCAATAATTTTAGAGAAATATTGGCTAGGTGAAATGGTGCCAAATTTGGTGGAGAGAAGTTATTTCGATAGGAGAACAATCTGGTATTTTCTTAGAATTAATGAAGCAATATAGAATGCACTTGCTTCACAACCTGAAAATATTGCCAGAATCAAAGATTTGGTCCTGTGCTCACATAGATCAAGGGATGGAGCTGAAATTTGTAGGAGGCTAATTATACGAGCACATGAAGAGGCATGCAAAATTTCAACTCATTTGGGTAAGCCTAGCTAGCACTTCCTTCATAATGGCTTCTGTCTGACAGAAACTTTGAAAAATCACTGAGGAACATTGGCTAGGAAAATAAAGTTGAATTTTGGCATGAGGCAATGATTTGGACATAACAAAATGCCCAAAAGGTTTGGGAGCAATCAGGAAAGGATAGGTGGCACTTCCTTCACAGAAAGCCACACTGGACAGAAATGAAGAATAATTATTGGAGAATTATTCTTGGGCTAGGACAGGAATGTTTGGGCATACTTGAGCAATATATGACCCAAAGAAATTATGAGAATTATTTGGGAATTTATGGATGGAGAGAAATATAGGTTGCTTCACAACCTAGGGCAGACAAGGTTATTCCTTTAATAGAAAAAGGAATTTTCCCTAGAAAAAGAAATTAGGGTTTGGTCAAGCAGTGGAGTGACATGATCTTGGCAAGGTTTTGAGAATGATGAGCCACTTGGGAGAGGGAATGAGGATGATTTCCCAGGTGCCAAGGCCACAGAACCACTCCAAAAAGAAAAACAGAGAAAAAACCAATTAAACTAAAACAAAAAGAAAAGGGCCAAAATCCAGGCTGTTACAGCCGGCCTGCTATTTTTTACTGGGCCGGCCTTTTTCACCGGAATGGGCCACTGTTGGGTCGTGCCACGTGTCGACCTATCATAGGCGCCTCCTGTCCAATGAGTGGATGACATCTGTCCCAACGGTGAGGCAACACGTGTTTCCTCCAGCGAATGATGATTTTACACGTGGAAAATCCCCATTGGTCTGGGTTGTTAACAGGTTATCGGATCCAAAACAGGACCCAATAGCTTGACAGCGTTCCGTTACGGTGGATGCCACGTGTCGGTCACCCTTGACGAAAGCACTTCTGTGATGCGCGATTTATCGTCATGGAAGTGGACACTTCCATGATGATAATTTTGGTAATTTCATGGACCACTTCTATGACAGCACAAGTATGACTATCTTGATTCTGTCATAAATTTGTCATGGATGTACATGCATGACAGGAAACGTGACCTACTGTGACAAACACGTATCATCACGGAAGTGTATTTTTTTGTAGTGACTGAGTCGACGGCTGCCGGAGAAGGACGCCGCGAATGCACGCGCGGAAGTGCGTCGCCCCGCAGACGGGGAGTGTCTCGACATCGAGGGGAGCTTCCTGAAGCCAGGCGGATTCGTCGGCAACGAAGACGAGCGCGCCGAGACGGATCTCGTGGCCCTCAGCCAATCCACCGCCGGAAACCTTGATGAGGGGAATCGGAAAAATTGCAACTTCACCAAAAAAGTCGCTAAGACACCTGCCCCACGGTGGGCGGCAACCGTAATGGATCTAAGACTGACAGTAGAATGGGGGTAGGTATGAGGAGGCAAGATCTCAGCTATGGAGAAGTTGTACACACAAGGTTTACGAGTTCAGGCCCTTCACGGTGGAAGTAATAGCCGTACGTCTCAGTGCCCGGAGGCGGTCGACTGGATTATATATGTGTGGAGTTATAGGGGGTGTGAACCCTTGTCCCTAAGGAGGGGGTGGCTTATATAGAGTACGCCAGACCCCTGCGGCCCTTAGTTACATAGGGTTTAAGGTACATAAAGATGGGGCATTTCTGGTAATGCCAGTATTAAAGTGACATAAATGACCATTAACTCTATAGAGTAAACACCCGACCGTTGCTATACAGAGTGGCTTTAGGTCTTCTGGTCGTCGAGTGACAATTGCTATGGTCGAGTGACTTCGAGTCTTCTGAGTGGAATGCTTCTGGTCGAGTGGATGATGGTATCCCTCGAATGCTTCTGGCTTTAGGGTGATGTCCTAGGGGAGGGTGACTAGGTCAGGCCTATGACCCTACCCTAGGTACATAGCTTGATCAATGGTAACAGTGGAAGAAGTAACAGTAGCAGTTTTGTAGCAATCGTAATAGTGGCAACGGAAAAGTAACAGAGCAAAGATCAATATGAAACGAGCTCGTAGGCAATGGATCAGTGATGGATAATTATGTCGGATGGCATTGATCATGCAACAGTTATAACATAGGGTGACACAGAACAAGCTCCAATTCATCAATATAATGTAGGCATGTATTCCGAATATAGTCATACGTGATTATGGAAAAGAACTTGCATGACATCTTGAAAGTGCTAGTTATCGACTAGAGGGGGGTGAATAGGCGATTTTTATGAAAGTCTTAAAAACATGAGGTCTTTGAAGACAAACAGTAGAAATAAACCTATTGATATACAGTGGAAGATAGACTACACTAGACAAGCCATAGTCAAGTAAACAATGTAGTGAAGGCACAAAGACTATCAGAAGCTAGGTAGTATGGATTGATACATCCATTTTGCATCATGCTTTTGTATCGATATTTATTGCATTATCGGCTGTTATTACACATTATGTCACAATACTTATGCCTGTTCTCTCTTATTTTATAAGGTTTACATGAAGAGGGAGAAAGCCAGCAGCTAGAATTCTGGGTTGGAAAAGGAGCAAATATTAGAGACCTATTCTGCACAACTCCAGAAGTCCTGAAACTACATGAAAGTCAGTTTTGGAATATATAAAAAATATCAGGCGAAGAAAGCACCAGAGGGGGGCCACCCACCGTCCACGAGGGTGGAGGGCGCGCTCCCTGCCTTGTGGGCCCCCTGGCAGGCCTTCGGTGCCCATCTTTTGCTATATGAAGTCTTTCGCCTTGGAAAAAATAATAAGCAAGCTTTCGGGATGAAGCGCCGCCGCCACGAGGCGGAACCTGATGAAACCAATCTAGGGCTCCGGCGGAGCTGTTCTGCCGGGGAAACATCCCTCCGGGAGGAGGAAATTGTCACCACCATCATCACCATCGATCCTCTCATCGGGAGGGGGTCAGTCTCCATCAACATCTTCACCAGCACCATCTCCTCTTGAACCCTAGTTCATCTCTTGTATCCAATCTTTGTCTCAAAACCTCAGATTGGTACCTGTGGGTTGCTAGTAGTGTTGATTACTCCTTGTTGTTAATGCTAGTTGGTTTAATCGGTGAAAGATCATATGTTCAGATCCTTTATGCATATTAATACCCCTCTGATTATGAACATAAATATGATTTGTGAGTAGTTACGTTTGTTCCCGAGGACATGGGAGAAGTGTTGCTATAAGTAGTCATGTGAATTTGGTATTCGTTCGATATTTTGATGAGATGTATGTTGTCTTTCCTCTAGTGGTGTTATGTGAACGTCGACTACATGAGACTTCACCATTGTTTGGGCCTAGAGGAAGGCATTGGGAACACTACAGGAAACAGCTTCTTTGCCGTCTGCCACGGCGGACGGCAAAGGCTCGAAAGGCGGACGGCAAAGACCTTTGCCGTCAGCCGCGGACGGCAAAAGGCTCCGGGAAAGAAGGCTACGGTAAACAGCTGCTTTGCCGTCTGCTTCCTGGCGGCGGACGGCAAAGGCTCTTTGCTGTCTGCGGCGGACGGCAAAGAGGGCGGACGGCAATAATTGCGCTGTCAGCCCGTTAAGTGGCTAACGGCAGACCTTTGCCGTCCGCCGCAGACGGCAAAATTTGTCTGGTCTTTGCCGTCCGCCTTCTTCTTCTTCTTCTTCTTCTTCTAAGAAGAAGAAGAAGAAGAAGAA